>NC_068969.1:65020349-65322449 GCF_026419915.1 Harpia harpyja
TTTCCTTTCCTTTCCTTTCCTTTCCTTTCCTTTCCTTTCCTTTCCTTTCCTTTCCTTTCCTTTCCTTTCCTTTCCTTTCCTTTCCTTTCCTTTCCTTTCCTTTCCTTTCCTTTCCTTTCCTTTCCTTTCCTTTCCTTTCCTTTCCTTTCCTTTCCTTTCCTTTCCTTTCCTTTCCTTGGCAGTGCTGTGTGAAAGGAACTGGAAATACTGTATGGACAGAGCAGAGACTAGCCAGCTCTGCTATGATATACCCATGGTACCTGCTCTTGAGTAATTACCTTTAAAATCCTTTTATTCTCTCTTAATACATTTAAGATCCAAGAAGAAATGTGGGAGAAACTACACATTTGAAAGGGGTACTAGCAAATAAGAGGAAGATACTATGCAAGAGAGAAAGTTGCTTTCCTGGGTTCAGTGTGGCTTCACACTACTCACAAAATAGTCCATATGAATTTCAGAAAGGACGCCAACCAAATTAGACAGCTGACAACTTCATAATGCATTCTAATTTATAGTTACTAATAACATAGACTGTCAGTTAAGATTCTTGATGTCTGAATAAGTCAAAGGTATCTGTAGATGACAGAAAATGAAAATAAACTATTTCTCCATATTCTGTGTGATATTAGCATCAAAAAACGTAAAGAACGCTTTATCTTGCTGCATATCACTGATGGGTTTGGCTGAATCCATATTCCATATATAAGCAAGCTATTAGCTCCCTAGACAGCATTTTGGTTGACTCCCTAATTCTGCCATTTATTTTCCAGAAATCCATTTATTCAAACTCTCTGTACAGTCTTTCATGAATTTGACATTTTAATTCCAACTGTAGTAAGAAATTCTTTACCCCCTTGTAGCAAGATATTTTTGACTCATATTTGTCCTGGATTATGCCTGACAGATTTTTTTATGCAACAGGTACCCATGTAGTAAATGTATGTTCTGGTTCTTCAGTTTGGACTCATAATACTCCAGCCTCTTAACTGACTATATGATGAAATTTATTCTCAGTTCACTGCTCTTTGAATATGAAGCCATGTATTTTTCACTGATACATCACATGAATTCAAAAGGGCCCAGTTTTCACCATCTAGGCTTTATACGTAAGTTACTTTATTAATATAATCTACGAGATCTTATTATACCCTTTGGGGTTTTTTTACCACCAAAGCACTTTCATTGTAAAAATGTTAAGGAATCATCTTCACATAGTGACAAGTGGGATCAATTTGATAGCACAATTTCAAGGTTTTCTTCATTAGCCAAAAGGAATCTTCAGGTATTTTCAAAACCTGAACAGTATTTATCCTGTTTTTGAAGTGAGAGAATCAGTTTTAGCAGACAGACTGAAACTTCTTCATAGCTTTATGGAAGACGACCTATGAGAAAGAGGTTCAAGACCATCCCTGAGGACATCAAATGAGAAAGCTATGAAGTAGGGTAGAAGATAGGGTTATGCAATCAGGAGCAGATTCAGAGGCCACTAGGCTGATATGATGAAAAAATATAATTCATATGATACTGAAACAATGAGCTTAGGAATTTGCCACTCACCTGTTCAGAAGAATGGCATACACAGAAGCTACTAAAATACGTGCAGTTAGAGATGTAGATTACATTCCCAATGGCTAGATTAAGAAATATCACTGTCATGGCTTAACCCCAGCCAGCAACTAAACACCACACAGCCGCTCTCTCACTCCCCCAGGGTGGAATGGGGGAGAGAATCAGAAGAGTAAAAGTGGGAAAACTCCTGGGTTGTGAGAAAGTGACAGTTTCATAGGCAAACCAAAAGCCGTGCGCACAAGCAAAGCAAAACAAGGAATTCATTCACCACTTCCCATCGGCCGGCAGGTGTTCAGCCATCTCCAGGAAAACTGGACTCCATCATGTGTAGCGGTTACTTGGGAAGACAAACGCCATCCCTCCGAATGTCCCCCGCTTCCTTCTTCTTCCCCTAGCTTTGTATGCTGAGCAATGACGTCATATGGTCTGGAATATCCCTGTGGTCAGTTGGGGTCAGCTGTCGCAGCTGTCCAACCCCCCCAACTTCTTGTGCACCCCCCAGCCCACTCGCTGGTGGGGTGGTGTGAGAGGCAGAAAAGGCCTTGACTGTGTGTACGCACTGCTCAGCAATAACAAAAACATTCCTGAATTATCAACACTGTTTGAGCACAAATCCAAACCATAGCCCCATACTAGCTACTATGAAGAAATTTAACTCTACCCCAGCCAAAACCAGCACAATCAGCCATACAAAGTTTGCAAATTTATTTAACTGTCAGCTACTGACTTCAACATATGTCCAGCAATTTTCCATGAAATTCCTCTTTTACTTGAAGAAGAGCTTAAAAGACTACAACAGATTCTGTGGAGGACTAAGTTGTTTGTTTGTTTGTTGCAAACTGAACAGTCAGTTTCTGCCTTCTGGCAGGAAACAAAAACTCAGCTGGTAAAAGCATTTTATAAGCTAGGAAGTAGCAAAATGCCACTTCTTCCTCCCTATCTCCAAAATTCATTTAGGTCTCAAATGATAAAAAATAAGATATGTTATATTTTCTCCATGTTCTCTGTACTTTATTGTAAATCAATATGACAATGTCTTCCATTGTTTTCCTTTAGTTTCAAGAAACAAGAAAACCAAGCAAACAATAGAGGGGACATACAAACCCACATTTTTCCCCTATGGGTAAAAATTCTTAAAACTTGTCATGATTAAAAGAAATTAATGGATATATTGTGCAATGTAGCCATTGCTCTTGCTGGCTGCATTGAAATCAACATTGCAAATATTCTAGAGTCAGGGACATTCAATACTTTTCAACATGCTCTCGTATGCCAAATGCATGGGAATTCGCTGAGGGACATTGAGAAATACACTGAACAAAGACAACTGGAACTTCTGGAATGGGTGAAATGCACACTGTAGAGCAGCTACTCGAGCCAGTTGTGCAACTGATGACAGTCCCCTCATATATTGCCTAGTTCGGCAACTTCATAGTCACATTAGACTGGCATAAGTGCTAGGACAGAAGGAAAAAGATCACTAGCAAAAGCTATCCAGAATCCACTGATAATTTGGCCTTGCCACATTCCCCTAGTTTTCTTGGGCCATCCTTCAAGCTTGGTATGTACAAGTGTTAGCTAAGCCTCTGTTCCACGCTGTGTTTCTGTTGTGTACCAAACACTTGCCTCTAGGAAATGGAAAGGAATACGGCTGAGAGTGTCCTGTGAACATAAGGTGGCACATCTATCCACTTTTGCATTTGGTAATTAAATTTTCATTAAAAAGGAAAACTAAAGGTCTCCCCTGCATTTCATCTTGCTTGTACTTTGTCTTACCTTTACAGTCATGGAAAAAAGTGTGCTGCGTACAGCTGCTTGGCAGAATACCTCCTGAGCACAACACACCAACCAACAAGGGACATTGCCCTGACAAAGCAGATACAGTACAAGACTGAAAAGCTTTTGACAAGAATGATTAGCATTTTGTCCTCAGCATTATATGAGAATTTTGGAGCAGGAAAGCATCTATCCCAAAGAGCAAGTTTATAGCAATTCCTGAACCTGCAGCTGAGACAATCATGAAAGTCAGGCAGGGAAAAAACTGCCTTCTGCTAGACAAATCAGGGTTTGGCTCACCAGGAACATGGACTGAAAGATGCATCTGGAAATCACACTTCATTTAATGCCACTAAGCAAAGCTCCTTAAGAATGCATTCCCCATTCCAGCTCATGTTTGGTCCCTGCTAGTTCTTTGCCCCTAGTTACATGATGTTTGGTCTGGATCTTCCAGTGACAAGAGCGTGCATGCATGTGAAAAGCACAAATTATGTTGCTACCAGGTTGCCAAAGAGATATTTTTTCCACTGACTTGTCTCTCGTCTAATTGTTGAAGTGAATTTTCTGAGCTGATTCAATGTTATTGGGGAGATAAATACATACTTTCATGGAGATTTTTGATTTGTTTTTTCTTTACTCTAAAGGGAAATAATTCGTACAAAGTCTTATGGTATAGTATTGTTTCACTGCAAGTACAGCTTGTTTGTTTTCATTTCCTTATTTTGAAGCATATTCTGTACAACCCTTCCATAGCTACCCATTGTGCAGGTGGAGAACACAAGCTGTTTTCCCCAGCCTTCCACAGTACAGGCAGATTTAACTTAAGCACAAACGTATACATGATAGTGTTGAATAGAAATGGAGTGTTGGGGAAACTCCAAGAAGTGATGTAGCTCTTTCTCTGGATCCAAAACATGCTTGCACCTTGCTTCAACCATAAAAGCTGCGTATATGGCATTACCTAAATTGTAGGAAGAATATTTTAAATTTTATCAGTAAAGATTTTTGCACTGATTAAATTATGCAGTTAAAAAGTGGACTCCAGGTCTCATATGGGAAGGATAAAGCCTAATATGAAAAAAACTCTCTGGGTTGGTCTAGAACTGTGATTCCCATACTTGATCATTAAAGCCATGGTGGCTAGTTTGTGACTGCCCTACAGAACTATTTTAAGCACTAAAATGCCAAGATTTTAATTACATTTCATTGACTTTAGTTGCAGTGTAAAGTTGGACAGTGATGCATGAAAAATATGGAGGTTTAAGAATGATGTTGATGCAAAGTATCGGGGAGCCATTGGTCCAAAAATTAAGTTAATTATCCAGGTTAAGTGAAGTTCAAGTACTTTTGGCTATTAAATCTGAAAAGTGACTGTGTAGCTAATACTAGCAACATTTTGATTCCATAATGTTGTGGTTTAACCCCAGCCCGCAGCTTAGCCCCACACAGGTGCTCGCTCACTTCCCCCCAGTGGGAGGGGGGAGAGAATCAGAAGAGTAAAAGTGGGAAAACTCCTGGGTTGTGAGAAAGTGACAGTTTCATAGGCAAACCAAAAGCCGTGCGCACAAGCAAAGCAAAACAAGGAATTCATTCACCACTTCCCATCGGCCGGCAGGTGTTCAGCCATCTCCAGGAAAACTGGACTCCATCATGTGTAGCGGTTACTTGGGAAGACAAACGCCATCCCTCCGAATGTCCCCCGCTTCCTTCTTCTTCCCCTAGCTTTGTATGCTGAGCAATGACGTCATATGGTCTGGAATATCCCTGTGGTCAGTTGGGTCAGCTGTCGCAGCTGTCCAACCCCCCCAACTTCTTGTGCACCCCCAGCCCACTCGCTGGTGGGGTGGTGTGAGAGGCAGAAAAGGCCTTGACTGTGTGTACGCACTGCTCAGCAATAACAAAAACATTCCTGAATTATCAACACTGTTTGAGCACAAATCCAAACCATAGCCCCATACTAACTACTATGAAGAAAATTATCCCAGCCAAAACCAGCACATGTAATCTTTGCCATATAAGAAGTATTTTGTTTGGAATTTAGGGACTGCTTATTGATGAACATTATTGTAGCTGACAGATACAAAATAATTGGGTTCATTTAAGTCTTCCAAGTTTTTTACGCTCAAAAACTTTGCTTTTATGTATGGGTAAAAAAAAACAAACCAGGAAATCACTTACCTTTTTCCAGCAGAGAAACCTGCATACACAGAAGTGTTCAACAGGTTAGATTGTACCTGTAAGGAGGCACCTCCTTTTGACATTTGGTAGTTCTATTCACAATAACAGACTATAGAATACTTGCACAGCCTCAGGTTTGTATCATGCTATCTGTAGACACTTTTACTGAAAGTTTTAAATAAACACTCTTTCTCAAAGAAATGCAGTCATGCATTGTGGATATCATAGACCAAAGTAATTTCACATCTTTAACCATCCTGGATGTATCATTCTAAGAGGCAGCTATCACATGGTGACCACATACCAACTGTTGTATCAAGAAAATCCTCTTCTGTACACTCAGTATTAGTGTGCTGTATTTTACCAACAGTACTGTATTGAAGCATGAGTTGTGCATCAACACAGGAGTAAGACTTCCAGAAATTCCAGTTCTCAGCTAACAGTGACAGAGCTGGTAAAAAGAGTCTTATTTTCTTGTCCTACAGAAAATGTTACTGATATTTACGGATTATACGCATATTTTTTCTTAATGTACCTTCAAATAGTTTGGCAAAGGTTAAGATACCAAATTATATTTAAATGGATATAATGCAAGGATATTTCTAGAATGTTTTTATCCCTCTGTACTTGTGAACAGGAAAGCTGACACTATCAAACACTCTGGCCCTAGCATATGATATGTGGGAGATATAATGCCACATCTATACACAGAACTCTTAACAAAAAAAGGAAAACAAAGACATTAAATGAGGGAACTACAGCCTTCCTTTAGAAGATAACATTCCAGTATTTCTAAATCAAGGCATGTGCATTCAGATTACTATTGTTTTAATAGAAAGTCTCAGTGTTTTCAATAATAGTAAAATATCTTCAAGGAATTTTAAGTTTTGATACATACTTTTTGAAGGGAAAAGTCTTGAATTAAAATACTCTACTATTCCTGGGATGCATTTATACTTTGGCAGGATTGATCATTCAAAACATGTCAGTATTTCAAAACCCACAATTCCTCAGACTATATCTATTTAGCCTGAAAAATAAATTATTTTAAATATTTAAAATTTTGCTCAGGTACTGAAGATGTATGAAATTGCCATTGAAATCAGCATTTCGGAGATTAAATTAGAACAGGAGAGCAGCTGGAGGCCTTTATTTCAGATCCTAAAGTCCAGTAAATGAAGTGAATATCCATTATTGATAGAACAAACACAGCTAAATCTTTTGCTTCTGACAGATCCATGTGGTTTCTTGCAAACCGGTACTAATTTTTGTTTGTATATACCAAGTGGAGGTTCGAGATTTTTAAGAGAAAACAATTCATAATGTATTTCCCCCTCATATCACCATAACTTCAGTAAAGTGTGGGGAACTAATACAAGAAAAATAGAGTCAGTCCCATTTGATCTTTGTTTAGGGTCTGTCCCGTCCGCTGCAGGTGACAAGGACTCTGCCCTCATCAGGCAATAACCAACTTTACCCTTACTTACTTTACTGGCAGTCCTTACTCTATTCTAACTGCAAGACCCACCCTTTTTCTTGCTCATAACTGGAATGAAAGATGCCTCATTGACGTTTTTCCCTTTCCTTTGGGCCAGGTGCTGGCATACTGACACAAGCTGACCTATAATCATATGAACAGTCATAATGATTTCAACAGGATTACTGCTGGAGTATGCTAATAGTTAGCATGAAGAGAAGTGGCAAGATATGAACCTTTCTGGGTAGTAACAGCCACCACTCTGTGACCTCAACTACGCATGCCCCTCCTGCCTGTTCCCCACCCAAATGTATGTTTTAATGCCCATTTAAACCATAAACACGGACAAGTGTATGCAGGTTCTAGTTCCTCCCAGGAGAATCGCTGATCCAGAACTAAAGGAGCTTGGATTTGGTTTCCCTGCTCTTCTACCAGGGCAATGGTGTAACTAAGCTGAAGAAGCATTTTCATAGCTTATCGCAGGATTTTCACAATTAACCCTTTGTTGGCCAAAGGAACGGTGTCTTAAAGCAGTGTCAGCAGTACACTACCTTCAGATTTCCTTATTCAGACTTCTGCCAAAGTATCAAAGTGTGCCAACAGCTACTAAATACAGCTGCTTAGTGACCTCAGAGCTGAAGTCTAGACATAAAACTAAGAAACGTCTTTAAAGAAGTTCTTTTAACATCATCCAAACCAACACCGTTCAGTTGGTTACAAAATGCTTTAAGCCAAAACCTTGCATTATGCAACTTTGCCCAAAACAGGTGCTTCGGTAATAGAGATATTAGAAGATTTTTTTTATCTTTCCTTAAATCGAGTGAAGCTGGTCTTCCATCTCTAAGTGATGCTTAGATTCCTATGAGTATATTAGCCAACAAAGAACAGCAAAGCAATTATATGAATGAATGTTTCTGTAAAGCCTTTACTTCTGGCAAATATAGTCACTGAATTTCCCAAGTGATTTCAGCATGCCATAAAAATCAGGATCTCCTTAAACATGAGGTGACTGGTGAATGTGCTGAGCATCTCCTTAAGCACAGGGTGATTTGTGAATGTGGTGCCCCCTTCGTGCACAGCTCCTCCCACCCCCATCTTCCTTTTTTCACCCCAGTTTGAGGCTGGCACAAGCACTACTTTTGAATGAAGCAGACATTCCTTAGGATGTACTGCCAAAAATAATGGAAAGCTTGATACAATGGAATGGTATAAAATGGTACCTGAAATGCTTAGAAAACCATAAAACTTAATGTTGCACAGCTCTCATAGTCAGTGCCAACTACTGCAGCTGCTGAGACAGACTCGAGGAATCTGAGGATTTTTTTTTTTCCTTTTTCTGTGGAGTCCTACAGACATCTGTCTTTAGGAAAATTTGTTTATAGTATCAACACTTACAGCCTATGAAATGAGCCAGAAAAAGGCTTCTGTGCATTCACAAAGGAATGAAAAGGAATGAAAAAGGAATGAAAAAGATTACAAAGTGCTTCTAACAAATTCCCTCACAAGAATTAATTGTGGAAAGAAGCATAGCATCTTAAATGTTCTTCAGTAACTCTTCTAAATATAATTTGTAACCCTGACTTGTTGCTAGCCACAATCCTGCACAGCAGAAAGCAGAAGAGAACCCACACTATGACAGGGGTCTGAAATGCCACAGCACGGGTACAGACTCAAAGAGTTTCCTAACTAAGCACCATCAGGCAGACCCCGCTAAAGCTGCACAGCATGCTGCATGTGAAGAACAGAGACAGACTCAATCTGTCTACAGCATTCCTTCCTCCTGGCCTCACCACCAAAGACAGACAAGAAGCCACAGATCAGCTGGACCATGAACTTCAGAGAGCAAGTATCTCCTGTTGCCATAATCAGAGTTATTTGCGTACTGACTTGGAGATAGTCCTGATCTAACGCAGAGTCAGAAAGTGTGATGGAAAGACAGGTTTCACCCATGCTGCCGTTATCCTAGAGGGTAAAAGCTAGAGGGTTTCTCTGTAATTTTCTGGGCCAGGTGCTTAAACAGGCCCAAGAGGATTGGGCTGAACACTGCTGAATAGCAATGGACTCACCTTTTCCTCACCTGTTATTGCAATTTTATTTCAATAGTCCAAAGGCATAGGAATTAGATCTTTACAATCTTACAAATAACATTTGAAGATAATCAATGAAATATTTATAATTCTTCTGAAGCAGGCGCTATCATTAATGTAGACTGTCCGTGCCCATGATACTGTGGATCGACTCAGGACTATTGTCAGAAATTCAGTGTAGTCGAAATAGGGTTGCAGAAAAACTTTGTAGTACTTTTGACTTCCTTCTCTGAAACCACAGATTCTGATTCAGATTTGCAAAGAGTTTCAAGAGGGCACATCCGGGACTGAAACTGCGAAGTGTGTACCACTCCTTCTCAAATAAAGAACGGATAATCAGGACCAGATGTGCAAACAAGAAAAGATATATTTGGGGAAACCAGAAGAGAGAGAAAGCAAGTAATCAACTATCTGAATGTACTGGGGACAGACGCCTTCTCTCTATCACAAAATAATGTCACACGGAGGTCTCTGGACCCCAAATTAATTTTGGGAATACAATAAATTAATGAAGGAATCCTATGGTGTCTTTTCTTCCACCGTAACAGTGGTTGTAGGCCACTTATAGTATTTAGCCCAAATAGAGAAGCCAGCAGCAGTAAATTTTTATATACTCAGGGCAAGGAAAGGTGCAAAGCAGGTTTATAAGAAATTGAGGAATTCACACTATCCTTGCCATGGCAATAAGCCAGGTTTCCAACCTGAAGGACATGCTTAGTATATTAAATTGATCTTTCAAGAGATGATGAGCAATTTGACAAATTAAATTTACTGGTACATAACTGTAAAATGAAAACTTGCTATCTTTGTAATAATGCCTTCATTATAATAAGGAAAATAGTTCATGAACTCAAAGTAAACTTGTGGAATTCTTGAATACTGTTGTCCAGAAATCTAGTAACTCCTCAGGTTTGGTGATACCAAACATCACTTCTGAGAAATTATCTCCATTCCCAGCAGTATTTGAAGCCCTAAGAGACTGCTTCCTTTTGCAAATATAATGTTAAGAAATAATTTACACTGTATATGAATTATGTTTTCTAAGAAAAGTCTTACTAACTTTTGAAAAATCAGTTCCAACAATGTTATTGGCCATGAAGCAATTATCTTTCTTATTACTTTCTAAGAAGTTATAGCTGTTTATGCATAAGAGCAATTTGCAAAACTTACCTGTTTTTGAAATACCTTACGTGTGCTCTGACTGCTGACATCTTTGTATAAGTATACTATCAAACTTGCTTGATAGCAATGTTGTGCTAAAGTTGACTTTTTTTTTTATTACTGAACAAAGAGAAGGCGTATATATATACAGGAAATCATTATCCAGCTTTTACAGGGAAGTTGTTTTGCAAAACTACACAAGTAATTTTACATATAAAATGACACAGTTAATGCCATGGTAATGTAGCCAACTTTTAACAGACATGTTTCCATCTCTTACATATCTGAGAAAAGAGCATCTGTAACTTTGAAGGGGTTACATGTACACTTTCAACATTCACTCACACAGTAATACTGTGCTACATGTCATTTACATGCAAAGTTCAAGCCTGGGGTAGGGTGAGATAAGCTAATATCCAGGCATACAGCATACTCTTGCTATCTCTGAGAAAATGATCGAATTCCAAGGCACAAAGTGACAACTACTTGTTGACAATCTTCCACTGTTCAAAACAAGTCAAAAGAAACAGACCATCAGTATGGTACTCACAGGGCTGCCATAACTTGCTCCTTTTTGTAGTAAAGACAGTCCATACTTCAGCTACATAGCCTAGGTCCAAACATACATTTGAACTGCACTCTCAGAGAGCTGTACTCTTAAAGCCATGATTAGCACAAGTTTAGAACCTAGTATGGCCAGATTTTGAAAGTCTACTGCCTTTTTCCCATGTCCTAAAATAAAATAAATTATAAGATATGTTGCTTGGATACATTTGCAGGCATGCTATGAGCTATACATAAATTACTACACAGCTGGCACCTGCACTCTTACCTGAAACCATTTGATAATTTTTCTGTCTAGCTGCTTTTCCTATTTTGTGCCCAATAAACCATCTCCAAGGTGATAAGTAACAAGCTTCTAAAGTCATAAATAGCTTAGAGTTGTCATTTAAAACAGACAACATGATAGAAATGTTTCACATCTCAGAGCTTTGCAGAGCCAGAACAGGAAACTTTGCATCATCAGAAAGAGAAGATTGCCAGGTCCCTTTCAGACACGTATGTAGTTACTTCTAAGTATAGATGACTATTGATACACAGTAACTCACTCATAAAGGGAGCAAATTATTTGGTGTTTCTTTAAAAGAGGTCTTATGCTTTTCTATAAGCTTGCACTCATGGCAACTAAGACACCTTCCTTTAATAGGTGGAAGGAAGGAAGGAAAAGTACCAATATAATGAGCTACATAGAATATTCCTGAACTAGTTTATTTCATACAAAATTCATCCACAAAGACCTTCATATCAGAGTATGACTTCTTTGCTTGTCAGTCAGGCAACCACTTTAACCACAATCCAGTAAATGTGTCATGTGTTTCTCCATTTCCCTCAGAGATGCAAATGATGGGAATATAGAAGCTTTTCACTACACCAACTGTGATGGTTGCCTAATCTTATGTGGTCACATCAAATGAGCACCCCTAAAATTTTTAGGCTACATTAATCTCTTGAGGCAACATTTCACGGAAAACTGTTCTATGGAGTTGCAAAACAAGTTTTTTCATATTTCTTTTGTAGAAAGCTAAATTCCTTAATATCATAAAGGTCATCTTAAGGTATCGCTAAGGCCCCCTACATAGAGTCTGATTCATTATATTGCACCTCAACTGTTAGGTTCTGACACTGGTCTGAACTACAGGGTACTCCTCAGATGCCGTGCCTTTCATCCATATTACCAAAGTCAATATACCAGACCTAAGAAAGTCTGATGAGAATCAGCTTGCTGGGGCCAGTCATCGCAGCAGAGATATGGAGGGTGTAATGGTTGTAGTATATGCACTTTGCCTCATTTTCACACTGATACGTCACTTTGCTTGTCCAAAAGATACCCCCAAGGAAACAGGCAGTAATGGCAAGCAACACAAGTGGCTTCAAATCTGCTTTTTTTTTTTTCAAATGTAAAAATTGCCTGTACAAAATCCTTCATACAACAATTTCAACCACAGCGTAAGAGAAAATGTCTCTGGCAGAATGGATAAACATCATAATAATAGTGATTTAATTTTTTTGTTTTTCCTCTTTAAAAAGACATTTGCTATTGCTTCTAGCAGGACAGCTATAGCAAGCTATGGAATCTTTGCTTTTACTGCATATACAATTGTTTTAGAGTGTATAAGAAGTTTCTTTTTCAAAATCATTGTTTACTATTTCAGCTGAAGGAAATGCATTTCTTCCCCTCCGTAACAGAGGAATTATTTTATGGTTAAATCTTGCTGGGTCAGCTACATGTTACTGTTTTAGTAATATGCTTTCAGACTGCAATTTTTTATTTTTTATAGAGGAAGCACTTATTAACGCAGCTTCCCTTTTGAAAAACGAACAAACAAATGATCAAAGAAAACCCCCAAAACCAAAAAAACAAACCTCAAGCATCTAGCAACTAGATTCCTTTGCATTAATAATAAAATAATTTAAAAAAAATCAAGTAAAATTCAACTACTCTTAGCTTTAATTTCACAGACAGGAACTGTAAAATGACCAGGCATCAAGCAGCCTCTTTGATAATACAGAAACAAGTTATATTAATTTTCACATACACAGGAGAGAATACAAACCCCTTATTTCCTGACTTATATACTGTGGTCACCATGAAGAAACAAGTGATACTGCTTTCTGGATTAGAGCCTTGAATGGTTTAAATCATGGTCAGTGTAGAGATTGCTCTTTCTTGTGCCAGCCACCTGCACTAAGCCCAGAAAAGGTACTCATTCAGTTGCCAACAAGCCCTTCCCTGGAAAATGTTTTCCCTCCAGAGCAAGACAGTGGATTGTTAAACTTCAGATGCTACAATAAAGCTGTCAAAGACTTCAGGCTGATGTTGATATGATCTACAGTAGCATTAAGTTTATTGAAAGAAACTGTAATTATAGTTGTAAAACCCCGAGAAAATTATATAAATAGTTTTTCTATGTGATTTACTGGTTGTTATGGTATTTATGACTAAAAAAAATAATTTTTAATAGTACCTACTAGCACAGCAGAGCATAAAGTCAATGAAACTGATCTGCTTGCTCAGTTTTCTTACGCAAATCCCTTCACACTGTGGCAAAGCCTGAGGTAAAGACTCCACACACACCACTCAGAGCCATCCTGTGAGAGAATCAGGGGAGGAAAACAAGCTTCAAAGCCTCAGGCAGAGAGCGCTGCCCACCTCTGATGTTTATCATAAACCCAACCATTTTCAGCTTGTATAACTTAATTTTATTAAATTACAGTGCATTGGTATGATATACAGGTGCATCTTAGAGATGGTGGTGATTGTGTTCCATTAATGCATCCTAATCCTTAGCAAATACTTTCTAACAGTGATCTTTACCACTGTAAATGCTGGAAGTAGTTGATGTTAATGTACAAGGTAGGGTGTACTTAGAAGAAAACCTGCTGTTTGTTCATAATGTGAAAGCACTAATTAAACATTAAGTCATTACACAGTATCTGATGACCCGTTAAAATCTGGAAAAAAGAAAAGATCAAAGAGAATCAGCCTTCAAGAAAGGAAGTGTTGCCACACCAGTTTGGCTGTCAAAACAATAAATTTCCTCACTCGTCATTATGAAGGACTATTTATTTAGTTGTCTCCTTGTTAGTATTTCCCTTTCCAAAAGGTTGAATTTCTGGTTTACAAGTTCATTAGACCCTCTGGAAACTACAGCACCCAGTTTGCTTTGGGTCTACGTCATAGTAACAAAACACTGAGCCTGACTCTTTCTCAAGGAGTCTTTATAGCCTATGCTAAAACTTCATTCAGCTTTTGTGTTCCCCAGGGTGTCCAGCTACACATTCTGCTGCAATAAAATAGTGATAATATTGTATCACTAAATATTTTTTATTATAGCAAAATATGTAACAGGATCTCTCTCAAGAAATGAATAATAAAACTTAATTTAGCCTTATAAAACTTAAAATTACAAGTGTTCCTTCATTCTCAAGAGGCATAGTAAAATTCCATACTGCATTAGACATTCAGAAACTCTGAACCTCTAACTACTTCAATTTATAACTTAGCAATTTGCTTTTCACTCGAAGGACACATTTACATTGTGTGTAGCACAGTGCAGAGACCGAGTTATTTCTGGCTTGGGTGACTTTGTGCACACAGTGCAGTACTGAATCATGCAAATGCAAACTCACATCATGAAAGTGTGCAGTGATGCAATTAAACTGCACCTCATTCTTAAACAGAGTTATTTAGCTGCAGTTCCAGGCTGGAATCACTAAAAAACTATTATGGCTAAAAATGTAATGTCAGGCCACATAATCATCTTAGCCCCACCCTCCCAAGTTTTAAAAGTATTCTTTACAGACGTAAAAAATACAGATTTCTAACTTTGGTGGTAATCACTTCCTATTTTGACACAATTTTCCTCTACTTCTGTTCCCCCCCCCCCCCCAAGTCTGACACACTGTTTCTGACTCCATAAACTATTTTAAGTAGTGTGATAAAAATCAAGAGATCATTGTGGCTAACTTTTTATCTATTATGCCGCTCCATTCATATCTCTTCAAAAAAATTTCTTAAAGCTATCTCTCTGCTATGAAGCCAACAGGCTACCATTGACTGGTCATTTTTCACTCAGCTGCCTTGCATAATTATTTCTGTATATTAACTACTAATACTAAACCAGAAGTATGCTTTCCCAACTCTGTGCTGTACTTTCCATTCCAAAGCCTGCCTTGGAGACCAGACCATCATTGTTCTGCAGACGAACAGGATGTCCTAATGCTGGAGAGAGGCTGGACATGGTGAATTTAAACACATTCTTTACAACATTGCTCTGGGAATTCTGTTACTCCAGCATCATAAGAACACAAGCTGAGTTTGGATTAATCTGGTTAGAGTGGAGATTTTTACCTGTTATTCTGGAATAGGAAGGAAAAAGATGAGAGGGGTCATCCGTGTGCTGGAAAAAGCACTGTAATTGCCAGAAAAAAGGATCCTGTAGCTTGATCTTTCAAGCTTGTCAGGTTACCAGCTAGTCTCTTCTGGTAGACTCCACAGTCTTCCAGTGCAAGGGTATTTGGAATGAGGAATACCAGCAGCGGTAACTGAACTGAACTGTCAAGGTCAGTGAAGGTTTTGTCTGGATTGAACCTATGTGAAGGGCCAGAGAGAGTACAGAACCAGCCAAAGAATTCGAGACTTGGCCTTATCCAAAACCCACAACTATTAGGTACAACCAGCAGAAATTGAATATTCAACTTCAGTATTTAGTATTAAAATATTAGATGAATGTCTCGGATTTGCTGAAAACAAACAGTAATTTGGCAGAAGTAAATAAATATTTCATGGCACTTAGCCTATCTTTGTGAGCAATTGGACTCTGGCATTCAAATTATTCAAACAGCTCAGTGATAAGGATTGGTAGAGCTACCAATTTGCATTTGAAAAGATTTTACCATAAGACTACTATTTATTCTTTTGAGATGTCTCTTCCTCATCCCCAAAAGCACTTCTTTAAAATCTCCATTATGCTATTTGAGACACAGAAATGGTCCTCGACATTCTACTGGTTTTGTTAAGAGAATTGCTTGATTGAACTCAGTCTAGCTACAGAAATTATCTGAAAATTTTCATCAGATACATATGTCTACTGAGTATATTCAAAATTTAGGAAAGACATGTGTGTGTATATATCCATATATATTTTAAATACACATGGTCAAAAAGACCACAAAGCTGCTTTACATATATACAAAGCTCAACTGAGCTCAGCCTTAGGTCAACAGCCAGGACTGATTCCTGCATGGAGTCCTGGGTGTGTTGGTTTACTTTCCCATATTCTCCTGAAGTTGATAGAAAACGGGACAAGTGCAATACAAGACTATAATTAAAGAATTGAAAACATTGTGATAAAAATCAGCCCAAAGAAATCGAATATAAAATTAAATTGCCTAGTTGAGACATGCTATGGCAAACATATCAGACTGCACCACACAGCACTATCTGTTCCTTCTGGTATTTCACAAGTGACAAATACCATCACTAATAGTTCTGCAAATCAGTATTTCTTTTTTGATATAATATGCCAGGATTGAATAAACAAACCTGGAATTAATAAACTAAGTAAACCTGGAATTGAAATTTGCTATATATACGTAAACTAATAACACTGACAATAGTCAGTATTGTTTGTAAAAAATGTAAAAAAAAAAAAAACATTCATTGCAGTTTGCTTTCTTCCTACCAAGGGAATGTTGGAATCATTTTTCAAAACATGAAAGCCACAAAAACATGCAAGCCTAGGCTTAAATTCTCCAATAAACTCCAGGCTGAGTTTCACTTGCTTCGTGGAAACTTTGTCTTACTACAGAGATCTGAAGAAACACCATCTTTTTTATGACCATCGTAAAGAAAAACAACAAATGAATGAGCATGATAAAACAGATGGGCTCTAGTAACACTAGCTGTTTCGATACATATCTATTTATTATTTTTGCACATAATTTGTTGTTGAATATGTAAGGTACATGCACTAAGGACTGTCATACTATAATAGATTAAAGCAGAGAAACATGAATGACACTGAAATAAACTTCAGGAAATTTTGTAAAGCTAGATTAAGACTTTTTATATCATTTTACATTGTAAATTCTTGGAATGTGTCTTATTTCTTATTTACTGAAAAGGAATAAAGGGTTATAAATTGGGGGGAAGGGGGAGGAATGAGGGTAGGGGAGAGGGAGGAGGGTCTGGTCCTGTGTTTACTGTGCATAGCCTACTGACAACACTAACTGAAACCATTAACTCACCTTATGCATATGAAAATATATCATGTGTCCCTATGGATGTGAAACATCTACCTAATAATGCAGGAAATACCAGCTTGTCTTCTATGGAGCTTCAGGTATGAGGATTTTCATGTATATTGTTAGTGATTATAATGTTAGAAAGGCAGGTAATATGGGCATCACCTTCACCATAACTGATACGTTTACAAACTTTACCTACGCTGTGTTTTGACATTTCATACTAGCTGCCAAATCCAGTTGTAAGCATAAAAAACTTTTGCGAAAACTTTCAGAATGTGATTCTATACCCCACGATTATCACTCACTCCCAATTTATGCTGTTTTCTAGTGCTGGCTTTGCTGACATTTTCTGTTTACAACATGCAGGTGTTTTGCTTTTATAGACACGTGTCAAATTAATTTATAGCTTCCAGTGTGTGCAGAGGCTTATCCACTATGTCCTTGTTCAAGTTCATCTTATGGTTTACTTGACCTAGAACATACCTATTGAGAAATCCAACTACTTTTATGAATGGAAAGATTTTCACTGGGAAAAATCTTCCTGTCAATATTTCTGCCAGGTCTTGTGATAATATGTGAGAATAAAATACGGTCTTCATAATGGCATACAAACACCATGCCTGACAGTATAACCCATAGAAACCAACTGTAGTGACTAAGCATCTCCAAACCTTGTTACTATGTGAAAAAGCTCATTGCATGGAGCTTTGAAGATACCGTTATGATCCTGATGAAATCCTCTCAAACCCTACCTATGTTTACTTTTGGAAAGGCAGGCAAAAGGTGCCAGAAGTCTGCCAGGATAATTAGTTCACAGTTCATTTTACAGTATTATTTCCAGAAGATCCTGAACTGATGATTTCTTAAGAGAACATGCAGTATTTCACACTTGCCTGATTATAAGCAGTCAAAATATTAAAAGATTTCAATTAAAGTAAAGAACAAAATTTTGGGGGTGATGACTCATGACAGTAAGAGTGTTATTTTGCTACAGCATTCCTAGAAGGCACCCCGTATTAGTCAACAGAAATATAAATCTAACAGGTTGTCAGTATTAGTGCACAACCTTACCTCCATAGAGCACACAGGTAGTAAATAAATGGCTCACATGAAAAGTGGATAAACTTAATCTATTTGCGTCTGCTCTTGAACACACAAGCAGATAAAAGCATATGTGAATGTCATAATCTCATGGTTCATTACCCTATGCAACTTAAACTGGTTCTCCCCATTCTCTACTGGAAAGCAGGGCTTTGGAGAGGCTGGGAGGGGGTGATGGACACGACACACACGACGTCCTCCCACCAAAATTTATCACTCATGGAAACACGCAATTGTCATCAATATTGCCAAACATATGAGTATGTTAGTTATTCTACACATACAATAATTTCTATTTCAGTGTTAAACATGCGTAAATTTAACACACTTGCTTCCCACTTAGCATATAATAGAGGTCAGTAGATTGACATTAAAAGTGCTTGCTGGTTAATATCAAGAGTGTTTGGTGATGCGGCCAGGGACATCCTCTAACTGAAATGGTCTCCGTCAATCCACTGAAGCTACACTACCTCATCTACTTCACTGTTACAGCGAGAGTACTTGGAAGGAGCTGAAAACACAGTGGGCGTTGCACTCCTGAGTAGTTTACTATTCATCCACTTTCATTGGTCTCAAGCAGGGTATTTACACCTAAACGGAATTTCATACAGTTTGTCTCTTCTTTTATTGAAATACATCACCTAGTCTACTTTGCACTACCTCCAGAATTTAGAGCACTTGGAATCTGAGCAGCCTGAAAAGGGAATAAATAATACTGGATAGGGTCCCCAGTTCTTAACATTTATTTAGAACTTAATTTCCTTGAAGGGAGAACCATATATTCACCTGTGCAAAATAGACCATGACAAATTCTGGCTGCAAAATAAAAACTATGCTTCTTAAAGATTTGTTTTTAGTAAGGGTACTTTGGTTTAGATTAAAATGATAGATGTCATCCTTATTTGTTTCTGGAAGCCCTTATTGGAGTTTATCAGTATTTGCTTGAGTTAAAAATGCCAAGATGACTCATACTTGTCTCCTAGCAGAAAATGTGAACTATCATTAAGAGAACAGCTGCTAAGAATCTCTACTTAGCACTCTTCAGTAATAAATTCTAAAAATTAAACATTTCATTATTGTGCAGACTGAAGCAAAGGTTTCAAAATCTCAGGCTACTTCTACATTACTTTTTTTAAGAATAAGCCCCACTTTATATTCCAGGACAAATTCAATGTTAAAAGATAATAAATTCAGCTTAAGGAAGGACATAAAAAATCACTATTGCTACATTTACAGTAATGACATTCAGAACCACTTTAAATGCCATTGTCAGAAAAAGGAAAGACTAAGGACCTCTGGAAATCAAAGAGCAGCTTGCAGACTTTTTCTTGGAAGTGTGTATCTTCTGGCTTTTTTCCATTTCTGAAAGTTCCTTTTTAAGACTAGAACACCATTTATTGTGGCATAAAGGGTGCAGTGTAACATGAAAAAATTGTAATGAACTATATCATGGTTTTGTGATAGGATTTTCACATCATATTTTCAGTGTTTTGGGTTCTCAGGTAAGAGGTTCTCAGTAAGATATGCACAGAATATGATTTCATAGTCCATCAGTTCAGTAAAATAGCCTTGTTTATGATTAAATAGCATATAAGCAATCTTGAGAATTTGCTATGTAGCCCACAGTGGAATAACTAACCAAGAAATAGTGTTGGGCAAACCATACATAGCAGTGGCATATTGTAGTCAGCTAACACTATGAAAATGAGGAGTCAAGTCTACAGCTAGCAGTTAGGTTTGCAACCATTACATTGCTCTGCTAGCTCTCTAGAGACGATCATAAAAGCAAAATAATGTGGGAAACTTTGGGTTCTATTGTAGTTCTAAGTCATCATTTTCTGGCTTGAATACTTTTAAATAGCTTGGAATTTTAACAATAGTTTTCAGAGCATCCAAACTGTGAACATTATACCCTTAGGGTAGCAATTCTGACTCTAAAATTGCTTAAGCCTGTATGTTGTCACAAGCATAATTCTCTCCTTCTTTTCTGCTTACAGAATTTACCACTTGCTTTTGCAGGAAATTGATGCAGAATCGGTAAGCCAAACTAAATCAGAGCTATTATTAAATTCAGTGGGAAACACAACTTCGTTGAAAGTAGCATTTACATCAAATGGTATTTTCCATCATTTTCTTCTATGCTGACAGAACCATTGCATATGTTATAGATGTGAGAGCATCTGTCTATATAAGAAAATCAGTGCTGGCCCAGCACATCAGATTCTGTGGAGATTAGCATCTCCATCAGGTTTTATATATTGCAATAAAACAAAGCCACAAAGGTAAAGTTCACAAAGGAGATGAATGCCACAGTGATTTACAAACACTTTTACCTGTCAGTCTGCTGACAGCTGTTGCATTTCACATGGCCCCTGTTGCCAGACTACTTCCTGTAGAAGTGCTCTACTCTGAAATACTGAATGCCACAGAAGACCTAGTTCAATTCTTTGCTGTGCTTGTAAAGGCTGAACTCACATAGTACAGAGTGATTAGGATATTCACTGAGGAGGAAGAGATTATTTTAGACCCAACTCAGTCATTTACAAGTATCTAAGGAATGTAAGTGCTACACAGCTAGTTACTGTGATAAGGGTAAGAACAACTAATGGAATGTAAAACCTAAAAGGAGTGCTCTCCTGCCCCAAATTCTGCTTAATATTCTTCTTATAGTTCTTGATTAATAACAAAGAATTGTTTTGAAGCATCCTGCATTCTGGTAGTTCTTTCCAAACTCTTGCTGTAATAAGTACTGTTCATATACAAACTACTGAATGTAAAAAGCATGGTAAGGTGAGGTGTTATACAAGCAAAAATTAAATTATTATTTAATAAGGAAGGGATAACAACAGGAACAACCTGGGAGGTTTTTTGTTTGTTTGTTTTTTAAATAATAGGTATTTTGGAGATACATTCCCAGAAAAATCTTCTCTTGTTTGTTCACAGAGATTCAAGCAAGACATTACAGTGGCTCTTTATTTTTTTTATCAGTACAAAATTATTCCTTGGGCCTAATCTAGATCTTTCCAGTTTGAGCCTATTTCTTTTTCTTTTTAGCTTGGCCAGGAGAATCGTTTTCTCTTTTTCTTATTGCTGCCTTTTACATACTCAGAGATGTATCTGACCCCTTTTTTCCTGATGCAAGAAGAGTATTTTAATCTAATTGTTTACAATCATAACTAAATTTAAAGAAAGAATTATCATGCTAACCTTTAATTCTACCTTCTTGTTCTCATTCCAGGGGTTGCATCATACTCAGAGGCTAGCCAGTGAACACAGCACTTCTTCCATACCCTAGGTTAGAAAACAAGACTATAAGTCATATATAAGTAACAACCTCTGGAAACAATATAGGAACTCATAATATGAGGTGGAACATTTTCTTTCCAAATCAAACTCTGACATTTACACGTTGTTCAAGCACAACAATGTAGCTGCTACATTGCTGTGAATACATAGCTTTGTTCTGAGTTGACTGTAGAGACATTTCAGCTGCAAATAAGGGAAAAAACACCTTACATTTTTGTGTGATTTTTATTACATACTAGTCACTCTCTAATACCTTATAGCCACCCTATAGAAACAAAACCAGCTAACAGTCATTTCTTTCCCTACTTGTAAAATGGTGGCATCAGTTTTAGTAAATTGGATATTTCATTCTCTTCATTGACCTTTTATGCAGCTGTGTAGAAATTAGGGTCAATTTACAAAACACCCATCAGTAGTTCTTTCCGCTAATTGAAGAGCTTGCCAATGTCAACAGATGCATACCAGGTTTTTGAAACAAAGATGGCAGTGTTGTTGCTCCATAGATAATCCCTACAATTAGATAACACTTCTATACTACCTGTTCTGCTCTAGGATGCTTGACATTCCATTGGGAATAGGGCAACAGTGCATACCAGTCAGCTTTCCTATTGCCTTTTCAGTGTTGCTTTTAAGGTAAAGCCAAGCTCTGTTTCAAATGTAAACTGGAGTAATTTTAAAAGCTTCACTGGACATACTCCAAATATGTACAACTGTGACAAAGTACAATTTAATACCTGGCATTTTTAGTCAGGTCACTAAGTGTCACTAAGAAGGTTCAAAATGGTGATGAACTCGTGCAAATGCTGCTCTGCAGTTAAAACCACACTAGATAATTGCTTACTCAGACACTTAGCTAATGAAGAGATTATGGTAAACAAAACCACCACTATAGTCAGCATTTGTATGTTTTCCAGGTGAGATATTCTGATCTCTTACAGCTCCCTTCTTGTCTCTAATTCTTTGATTTTCATTTTTGATTCTGTAATTGAACCAGAGATAAACCCACTCTGGCAGACAAGCAGATCCTCTCAAGAAACAAAATCTTGCTTGCTTACCCTAAGGATAACTTGCCTTACCTATGCTATAACGGTGTAATGTTTTTCAACTGCTAGAGAAGCCCATTTTAAGCATAGGGTATTATAGCTATTATAGCATTGTTGCCATATATGGCTTCTTGTCTTTCTCATGAATAGAAGTGTTTTCCTTAGGCACGCTATAGTTGTAGATTTTATTTATAAAATTACATCAAACATGGGGGGGGGGGGAATCCAGTACATATGACTGGACAACTTCTGGTTTTTATTTTAATTGTGTTCAATGATCAAAAAACCCAACCTATAAGACTCCAGACAGTGCAGTTCACCACTTAGCTACAGTTCTCATTTTGTTGAAAATGGACTGAAGAAAAGCTCTGTTTGGGAAACCATAGCCAAAAAGGGAAAACAAAATACACAAAAAAACCCTTTCTTGCTTCTGCCTGTAGGGAAAAGACTGAATTCTGATTTCATTTGGAGATTATATTCTGGGGATACTTCACTGGGGATACTTTGATTTTTATTGACATCAACAACAGCAGAATAAATTTTTTGAAATAGTCCTCTCACTTTCCACTCAACTCAGTGACACCCCACCCACTCTCCAATTTAAACCCAAGGTTTTTTGTGTGACTTTGTAGCACTGACACTATTGAGACATGAAAAGCACTTTTATGCAAAAGTTACACAGTTGGGGTGTGATTCTTTTCTTTTTTGTCATCTATGGCATTCTTCCATGTCGTGATGATAGTTTTTATTTTATGGTAGTGTCAAACGCAAACAACACCTCGAAGTAAATATGGTTTGGGAGCATGAAAAAAAGCTAGTTACCAGTTCATATTGCTTCCAACTATAATACCTAATGCTTTCCTATTTTTATGGAGCCCTAGCAGTCCTTCAATATGTTATTTAAGAGTTTCATGGCAAGCAAAGCCTAGAAGGTTTGGGAGAATTATTTGTGTGTAGAAGTAGGGAAGCTAGGAAACCCTACACATCTTACAGGTCCTTCACCAGTAACAAATATATGATGTATTTTTTTTAAAGAGTTGTTTTTAGAGAAAGATGGCTGGTTGCTTATGAAGTCCACAATTAAAGTGATCACCTCTCATTCCACTCTTTGAATCAGCATTAAGAATCTTCTTTCTGGTGAGACAAAAGAACCTTAGAAAACAAATATTTAGACACTACCACTTCCAGTTATGAAGAAAGCAACATTTTTAATCCAGACTAACAGATGTCTAAAAAGCTAAAGCTGGCAGCAAGAAAACCCCCATTGTGCCTAATCATACGATTACACTGAATTGCATGCCTGACATAAATTCATAGCTGTTATTACTCTCTAAAAACTTTGCTTATTAAAACTTGACATTGTACCGTGATTCTGTTTTTGCACTTGCAAGGAAGCAATTGAAAGAAATTCATTAATAGCTATATAAATAGGAGATGTTTGCTTTATTGCAGAGTGAGCGAGCAGTCCTTGTAAGGTACCACTTAGAAACATGTGGCTCTTTGTGACAGGCCTTAAAGACTTTAGGGGGGACAGGAAGAAGAAAAAAAGAAAAGGGTTCTTTTTGGAAGCCTACTGGAGTTCCCCAGAGTTTTTCATCCAGGCTTAGTGGTTTGTAGGTAGAAAAAGACTCCAGCTTTTGCAGAGATTAACTGTGCTGTACTTCTGACGTGGTCTGGACTGCAGAGAACAGAGAAGGCAGATTTGAGACCTTGTAAGAAAAATGGCCCCCTCATAAAGGAAAAGCTGAATAAACATTTCATAGCAGAAACTGAGTGGAAAGCAGCTCTCTGGTAAGAAGTGTAGCACTTACATTTAAGTGTCTCTCATAGCTATACAAGCGTTCCTCCACAAAAAGAGATTTCCCTCACAGTTTACATGGGATATACTGCTTCAAAAGTGAAGAATTTGACCAATCTCAGAAGCTCTGTTACTACATAGCCAAAAGAGGAATAGCCCATTATCTGTTTGACTCTTTTCTGTAAACTCTGTGAGTGTACTGGAATGTTACAATACTATATGTGTGTGTGTGTGTGTGTGTAAAATGACTACTGAAAAACAAACAAAACCATCAAATTCTGAGAGTTTATCACCATCAACTGCAACTGTTAGCTTTCAGAGACAGGAAGCTGTCAAAAAAAGTGATGGAGAAAATAAAATGTTAGCTACTAATGGAGATGACACAGTACATAATGCAATAAGATACTCCATGGGGAAATCATTGTTTGACAAAAAAGAGTTACACAACATTTCTTATGATATTCCCTCACTTGGAAATGAGTTTCAGAAAACAGGTAACATTTTACTTTGCCACTCTTGGATGCAGAGGGCATTGAGGCATTTGAAGAGAACTTAACAGGCTTTCCAGATGTTTTTAATTTTAAATTTCTAGTTCAGGCATGTCATGGTTTCAGCCCAGCTGGTAACAAAGGACCACGCAGCCGCTCGCTCACTTCTCCCGCCCCCCTCCGGTGGGATGGGGAGGAGAATCAGAAAGGAGAAAAGAAAAAAAACCCGGAACCTCGAGGGTTGAGATAAGGGCAGTTTACTGGGACGACACAAAAAGAGAAGTTACAACAACAACAACGGTACTAATAAAAGAATATACAAAACGAGTGATGCACAGTGCAACTGCTCACCACCCGGAACCTGACGCTCCACCACTTCCCCCACCGAAAGTTGAGAGAGCTCCCCCCAGCCCGCTCCCCATTTATATGCTGAGCATGATGTCACATGGTATGGAATAGCTCCTTGGCTAGTTCAGGTCAGCTGTCCCGGCTGTGCCCCCCCCCGACCTTCCAGGTTCCTGTAAAAATTAACTCTATCCCAGCTGAACCCAGGACATCATCCACCCCTTATTCCATACCATCTACATTATGCCCAGATCCTACATTTTCCAATTAATCACCACCACTTTCCTTGTCTTATATACATATATGTATATTAATATGGACACCCCCCCCCCCCCCCAAATAGCATTCCCTTAGTCAATGGGCTATACCTCTAATGTGTCCATCAATTTTATTTAGTCCATGACTTTGGGGCTCCATCTGTTGTAACAGTCCTTCAGGATAAGAGAGATGGTGTGAGGTGCTGGATTGTTGCATGCTGCCTCTGGAGCTTGCGGCTGGTACATTTGGTGCAACCCATGCCCTTGGTCTGCAGGTCGAAGATGTTGATCTTGAGGAAGTCACTGGGCACCAGTTCAAGTTCTACCACTGTTGTGCTTGGCTCAGTTTCAAAGTCCATCCTTCAGTCATTTTGGGTAATTCTTACTGTAATACCCTTGATATGGCATATTGACACTATAGATACAATGACATACATTGGCAGGTTATTTAGCAGTTAACATCATACAGCCTAATTCACTGACTATTCTCTCCCAAAATCAAATCTCCTTGAGGTACACATCGAATTTCCCCATCCTTCTGCACCACCCACCAAGTGTACCCAGGTCCTTGAGCAAAAGCAGTCCCTTGGATGGGTTTGTCTCTGCCTGAGGCAGGACTAACCCAGACTGTCTTCCCTAACATACTCGTCATGCACACTACAGGGACTCCATCTCCTTCTACAGTACGTGGAATTCTTGGCTGGGTGGCACCAGCCCAATTGGCAGATCCTCTAGTATTAACTAACGAGGTGGCTTTTGTTAAATGTGTAACCCAATGTTTGAAAGTTCCATCCCCCATTGCTCTCAATGTAGTTTTCAGCAGTCCATTGTATCATTCGATTTTTCCGGAGGCCGGTGCGTGATAAGGGATGTGATATACCCACTCAATGCCATGTTCTTTGGCCCAGGTGTCTATGAGGTTGTTTCGGAATTGAGTCCTGTTGTCCAACTCGATTCTTTCTGGGGTGCCGTGTCGCCACAAAACTTTCTCTTCAAGGCCCAGGATAGTGTTCTGGGCAGTGGCGTGGGACACAGGATATGTTTCCAGCCATCCAGTGGTTGTTTCCACCACTGTAAGCACATGGCACTTGCCTTGGCGGGTTCATGGGAGTGTGATATAGTAAATCTGCCAGGTCTCCCCATGTTTATATTTTAGCCATCGCCCTCCATACCACAGGGGTTTTAGCCACTTGGCTTGCTTAATTGCAGCACATGTTTCACATTCATGGATAACCTGTGCGATAGTGTCCATGGTCAAGTCCACCCCTCGATCACGAGCCCATCTATATGTTGCATCTCTTCCCTGATGGCCTGAAGTATCATGGGCCCACTGAGCCATAAATAGTTCACCGTTATGTTGCCAGTCCAGATCCACCTGAGACACTTCAATCTTGGTGGCCTGATCTGCCTGCTGGTTGTTTTGATGTTCTTCAGTGGCCTGACTCTTGGGTACATGAGCATCTACGTGACGTACTTTTACCACTAGCTTCTCTATCCGAACAGCAGTATCTTGCCACAGTGCAGCAGCCCAGATGGGTTTACCTCTGCGCTGCCAGTTGCTCTTCTTCTATTGCTGTAGCCACCCCCATAGGGCATTTGCCACCATCCATGATTCAGTATAGAGATAGAGCACTGGCCACTTCTCTCTTTCAGCAATGTCTAACGCTAGCTGGATGGCTTTCACTTCTGCAAATTGACTTGATTCACCTTCTCCTTCAGCAGTTTCTGCGACTTGTCGTGTAGGACTCCATACAGCAGCCTTCCACCTCCAATGCTTTCCCACAATGCGACAGGACCCATCAGTGAACAGGGCATATTGCCTCTCATTTTCTGACAGTTTATTATACAGTGGAGCCTCTTCAGCACGTGTCACCTTCTCCTCTGGTGACATTCCAAAATCTTTGCCTTCTGGCCAGTCCATGATCACTTCCACAATTCCTGGGTGACTGGGGTTTCCTATGCGAGCTCCTCGTGAGATCAGTGCAGCCCACTTACTCCATGTGGCATCAGTTGCATGATGTGTAGAGGAGACTTTCCCTTTGAACATCCAGCCCAGCACTGGCAATAGGGGTGCTAAGAGGAGCTGTGTTTCAGTACCAACCACTTTTGAGGCAGCTTGAACTCCTTCATATGCTGCCAATATCTCTTTTTCAGTTGGAGTATAGCGGGCCTCAGATCCTCTGTATCCCTGACTCCAAAACCCCAGGGGTCGGCCTCAGGTCTCCCCAGGTGCTTTCTGCCAGAGGCTCCAGGTAGGGCCACTCTCCCCAGCTGCAGTGTAGAGCACATTTTTAACATCTTGTCCTGCCCGGACTGGCCCAAGGGCTACTGCATGAACAATCTCCCGCTTAATTTGTTCAAAGGCTTGTCGGTGTTCAGGCCCCCATTTAAAATCATTCTTCTTCCAGGTAACTGGGTAGAGAGGGCTTACAATTTGACTGTAATTTGGAATATGCATTCTCCAAAAGCCCACAACACCTAAAAAAGCCTGTGTTTCCTTTTTATTGGTCGGTGGGGACATAGCTGCTCTTTTGTTGATCACATCCATAGGGATCTGATGACGCCCGTCTTGCCATTTTACTCCTAAGAACTGGATCTCCTGTGCAGGTCCCTTGACCTTACTTTCTTTTATGGCAAAACCAGCCTTCAAAAGGATTTGGATTATTTTCTTCCCTTTCTCAAAAACTTCTGCCGTGTTGCCCCATACGATGATGTCATCAATGTACTGCAGGTGCTCTGGAGCTTTGCCTTTTTCCGGTGCAGCCCGGATCAGTCCATGGCAAATGGTGGGGCTGTGTTTCCACCCCTGGGGCAGTCGATTCCAGGTGTACTGGATGCCCCTCCAAGTGAAAGCAAACTGTGGCCTGCACTCTGCTGCCAAAGGAATGGAGAAAAATGCATTAGCAATGTCAATTGTGGCATACCACTTGTCTGCCTTTGATTCCAGTTCATATTGAAGTTCTAACATATCTGGCACAGCAGTGCTCAGCAGTGGCGTGACTTCATTCAGCCCACGATAGTCTACTGTTAGTCTCCACTCCCCGTTAGATTTCCACACAGGCCATATGGGACTATTAAAGGGTGAGTGAGTCTTGCTGATCACTCCTTGGCGCTCCAATTGGCAAATCAGCTTATGGATGGGGATCAGGGAGTCTCAGTTGGTGCGATATTGCCACCAGTGCATCATCGTGGTAGCAGTTGGCACCTGTTGTTCTTCAACCCTCAGCAACCCCACAACAGAAGGGTCTTGAGAGAGACCAGGCAGGGTAGACAGCTGTTCAATTTCCTCCGTCTCCAATGCAGCTATACCAAAGGCCCAACGGTACCCTTTTGGGTCCTTGAAATACCCCCTCCTGAGGTAATCTATACCAAGGATGCACGGGGCCTCTGGGCCAGTCACAATGGGGTGTTTATGCCACTCATTCCCGGTTAGACTCATTTCAGCTTCCAGTACAGTTAGCTCTTGGGATCCCCCTGTCACACCAGAGATACAGATGGGTTCTGCCCCCTTATAACTTGATGGCATTAGGGTACATTGTACACCAGTGTCTACTAGAGCCTTATATTCCTGTGGGTCTGATGTGCCAGGCCATCGAATCCACACTGTCCAGTAGACTCAGTTGTCCCTTTCCTCCACCTTGCTGGAGGCAGTGGCCCTCTAATCCTGGTTAGAGTATCCGTTACTCACTTTTCACAAATGTGAATCAGAAGTCCCTTCAAGAGGATCAGAAATGAGATCAGCCCTTCTACTCCGTCTGGGGGACTGCTCACAGGAAACTGGAGCAGCAGTTTTCCAAGAAGAATCCTCTTTTCTGGTTGCTTTTTCTTGCAACTCCTGTACCTGTGCATCCAGGACTGAGGTAGGTTCTCCATCCCACTTCCTCATGTCCTCTCCATGGTCACGCAGGTAAAACCACAGGTTAGCCCATCGTGTGTACTTTCTCTCTCCTCTCTCTTGGGCAGAGGAATGCTTACTCCCAATAGCTGCGATGTGGACCTGTACAGGTGGGGGGGAGGACATATCCACTTTGAATTGCTGGAACTCTCGGGACAATTCTTCTACAGCCGAGACACAGGCCCGTAGGGAGGAAGAGAGTCTTCCTTCGTATTGCTGGAGTTGGACAGCCAGTTCGTCCACTGTTTGTCCATAGCCTTCTTTCCAGGACATTACTGCCAATGAGTTGGCATAGGTTGGTGGTGCACTTCGTAGAAACTTCCGCCACATCAGTTGTGTGCATTGGACTTCATATGGATCTGTGGGTGACTGCACATTTTCTGGATCATTATAAATCACCTCCAGCACGGCCAATTCTCTCAGGTACTGGATACCTCTCTCCATGGTGGTCCACTTGCCTTGGTGACATGTAACTTCAACCTTGAAGGGGTATCTTTCCTTCACGCCTAACAGAAGTCACCTCCAGAGGCTGAAGACTTGTGGTTTTCTCCCAATCACCTTGTCAATGCCCTCTTCCCTAGACAGAGATCCCAACTGCTTGGCTTCCTTACCCTCTAATTCCAAACTACTGGCCCCATTATCCCAGCATCAGAACAGCCAGGTAACAATGTGCTCACCTGGGTGGTGGCTAAAATCTTTTCGCATGTCACGCAACTCACTCAGGGATAGAGATCGGGTAATTATTTCAGGTTCTGCCTCTTCCTCCTGTTCTCGCGATGACCCTGGTTCACTTTCATCTCTCACTAAGCAAACTGTTTTCTTTGTGTGTTTCTTTTTCTGTACAGGGGCAACTGATACTGGCACAGGTTGGTTCTCTGGTCTAGCTGCAGCACCTGTTGCCGGGGTTGGGGTAGCCACGCTGCCTGTTGCTGGGGTAGGGGTAGCCATGGTGCCTGTCACCAGGGTTGGGGTAGCCATGGTGCCTGTAGCCCTGTTTTCCCTCTCTTCCCCCTGGGGGTGCTGTATAATATCAAGCAGTGTTTAGTAGATACTGGCCAGGGCCCAGCACAGTACAGCAAGTTGTGCGTCTCTGGGATAGCCACAGCATTTTCCTTTCAAATATTCTACCACTTCATGAGGGTTCTGTAGCTGTTCGGGAGTGAAATTCCAAGCCACTGGAGGTGAGAATTTCTCTAGATACCTGCCCATATCCTCCCACACACCGTGCCACCCATGAATATCCAGCTTTGGGGCAGATCTCTGGGTGGTATTCTTAAAGAACCTTTTTGTAGCCCTAAACAAGACCCGAAACATATTCAGGAGACATAGCACTAACAGCATGCTGGCTTGCGCATCCCAAGGATATTAAAAATTCTCAAAAGCTGTTGTAATTAGCCAGAAGGAGAGAAGGAAGGTGAACGGACGGGGGGAAGTATCCCCCCCTGACTTCCCCATGGATTGGGTGCAGTTACCAATAAAATCCGATAGAAGGCACCTGAAGTATGGAAATGATATCACTGCCTCATACAGATACCAGCCTAACCTCATGACCAGTGATGTAATCATTTCACAAGTCGACATTGCCCAGTATAGCAAAATGATAATCCCAATCCCTCTTCCAGAGGTGATAAACGTAACTACAGGCAATACGTAGAGCATATAAGAACTTACAAAACGCCACCATGTAAACAAATGAACCAACATTGTGACTAGCATCTATTTATCTAATATAAGAAATGCATATGACAAATTTGTTTCAACACACTCTGGCCAGATCTGTCGTTATCCCAACCCTTCATGCCCCATGTTGGGCAAAAAGTTCCTGTCGTGGTTTCAGCCCAGCCGGTAACAAAGGACCACGCAGCCGCTCGCTCACTCCTCCCGCCCCCCTCCGGTGGGATGGGGAGGAGAATCAGAAAGGAGAAAAGAAAAAAAAAAACCGGAACCTCGAGGGTTGAGATAAGGGCAGTTTACTGGGACGACACAAAAAGAGAAGTTACAACAACAACAACGGTACTAATAAAAGAATATACAAAACGAGTGATGCACAGTGCAACTGCTCACCACCCGGAACCTGACGCTCCACCACTTCCCCCACTGAAAGTCAAGAGCACACCCCCCAGCCCGCTCCCCATTTATATACTGAGCATGATGTCACATGGTATGGAATAGCTCCTTGGCTAGTTCAGGTCAGCTGTCCCGACTGTGCCTCCCCCGACCTTCCAGGTTCCTGTAAAAATTAACTCTATCCCAGCTGAACCCAGGACAAGGTATTACAAAGGGGGCACTGCTAAAGGGGTTCTGCCAGTGTCCTTTAGAAGAACCTGTATTTAATTTCAGCAGTCTTGTATAAACCTCTTGTTATACATGATCAAGCTTGACATGATTTATTCTTCAGTTAAAGAAATAGTTTAATCAAATGGCTTTGCGGAATAAACTGTGGCAGAAGAAGAAAATAAATGTTGATTTCTATATGTAGAGGTACCTCAGTTTGAAGAAAAAAAGAGATGCGAGATCAAGTATTGGAGAACTAACTCACCTTATTTTTCAAGTTTAGCTACTTTCTAGTAAGAAAAGGAGAGCGAACAGTTAATATTTCAACAAAGGCTGATATTTAATAGTATAGTGTTTTTCCTACACATGCTTTAAAATAGAAGATCATCCTTTACTTACCACCTTGAGAAGGTGGTTAATCTAACTACACTTCCACTACAGAAGCCTCTAAATGTCTTCCTATTTGGAAAGCCAGGGAGGCTGGGCATAGGGAAGAGGTAAGGTACTGAAGAACTTAAAGCATTCCCTAGGAAAAGGTCAACTGAACTTGCCTTGCTGTTGGTATACCACACTCAGCAAGTCACTTTTTATTGGTAGTCAACCTGTTCAGAGAAATGGGCATGAGAATTTGACTGCTTACTACAGTTCCAGCCTCTCACACAGCTGTAGCTATGGACAGAAAGGTAAGGCTCAAGCAATGAATTGCCTATACGGGAAGCAACATCAGTCTAAGATACACAGATTCCAACCAGTCTCATAATACAGGACTGTACATCAATATCTCATAAAAGCAAATGGGTTACAGTTAGTTTGATTTTTGTTCACATGTATTTCCCCTTGCCACCCTCCCTGCAAACCACTTAAAACGGTACATATAGCCAAAGTTGTTGAATCTTACCATTACTCTAAACATATAATAGACAAAAACCTCAAATAAAACAGCAGTGTGATTTAAGTTCAAAAAGCCCACACAGCAAACCGTACCTACCCACCCTGATTACCTTTTTTGTCCTTTTTTTTTTTTTTTTTTTGGCACTTCTGATCAGTGAGGAGGTTAGTGTTTCATTGCTCGTTTTCAGGCTAATGGCATCCACCTGCTTGGCCTGTTGCCCAGCTGCTGCCTATCAGCTTGGCCAACCTGGAGCCAGGGGTGCAGCTGTGCCTCCTTCCCTCATCTCCAGGCTTGTGCCCACATACCTTCAAGAGCCATTTAAAAACACACATGAAAAAAGACAAAAGAATGAAAATGGAGACAGCTTATGTCTTTTGTTGTTTCTCAAATGTTTTCATATATCTCAAGTGTCAACTCCTGCAATAAGAAAATATAAATAGAGGCTGATGTGTCGTGCCTTTCTGTCCTCATTTATGCACGCACTGTTCAGGGTGTGCAAGAGCTTCCCTGAATGCTATTGCATGGCATGTCAATCACTGCACAGCACAGAAGGAAAGCCAGTGAGTACCACCTAGACATGGAGCCCAGGCAGGGCAGGTGAACAGATTATAGAATCAGAGAGCACCAGCAAGATTTCTAATTTTAAGGAATTTGATAAATTAATAAAGATTGAAGTTTGTCCTTTTGATTAAAATGCAGTAGCCTATTACTCACTGCACAGTAGGACCCCTCTCTGTCCAAAGAGGAAGCACAGAGTTTGAAACCTAGTCAGGATGGTGCAGTAAAGAAGTTTCAGAAGAGTTCTTCCAAAGGAAAAGAACTCCAACAAAAAAGTACAGCAAGGAAGTGGGATTATTCCACTGCTTCCCTTTCTAGATAATGCTAAATTAGCAGAGCTGATTGAGATATCAAACCCAGAAGACAGACAATGCTAAATTGCACTAGAAAAGGCAATTTTGAAAATTTTCATTTTCCTGGAGTCCCGTTCCATTGGCCTATTTATGCTGTGCAATCCAGTACATGCTACACTTCTCCAAATGGTTAGTTCTCTCTTCTGTCAATATGCTCATGTGTGTGCCACCCATCCAAAACATGCCATGCATTCAGCTTCTCCAACCCTGTGCCTTTCTCCTCTCACTTTTAATGTCCCCAGCTGAAATCATGGATACCAGTACTATTCTTGCTGCAGCCAGTGATGTGGTGGGGTATGCACAGGCACCTGCAGCATAGTGGACATAGGAACACATTGCCATGTGCCTGCTGTTTTGTATAAACTGTCTCTCTGCAGGCTCTGTGAGATGGTTTCACACTGACTTCCTATCTTTGAAAGAGATGTTAGCTAGTTTTGTCACCCATTCCTGCATGGAGTCTACAGCTAGGCAGGAAACACGGAGCACCCAGCAAAACAGAGCTTGATGTGGGAAGAGAATGACCAGGTCTCCTAAGAAATACATATACTCTTTCAAAAAGGTCAGAAAGCAACTGTCAATATGCTGGGCTATATTTACTACCAAGTTTTCTGCTATCTGCATTATTCAAATGCTGCAAAAGGAAAACAAACCACTTGCAGTTCTTATGCCAATCATCCGGCACACCAGGACTTCTGCTTGAGCTTCTCAGAGCACCTGATTAGCAGCAGATAATACAACTGCCAGAGATTCCCTCCCCACTTTTGAAGGACATGTGCTTAGCAAAGCAAGGAGGTGACACACAGCATTGAAATGGAAGAGGGAAAGGACAACAGGCATTAATGATCACTCACGCGAGCCATTGCTGGGTAACTCCATGCTTATGAAGCAAATGGGGAGAGCCTGGCTCTCACTATTTTGCTGTAGTAATCAGGCTCTTTCAAATAGTTCAGTATACAAACTGTATAATTTATGCTTTATTGTTTTCCTTTCCTATCTGAATTCTTGTCTTTATGGATCAGAAGAAGAGGATACTGACAGCACACTGTAAGCGGGCACTGTGCAGCATACCACCAGAGGTAGAAGTCAATGCTATTTGTCCCACAAATACAGAGCCTGCCAGCATTCAGTTACAGCTCAGCCATACCTTCATTCTTCTCTAAAAATCTGGCATAAGCCTTTGTGATATCACTCCATCAGAGCTTACCTAAATACAGTAATTCTTCACCTGAAAGCTATTTTGAGCAGATGCAATTTCTAAATTTGATTGGAACCATTCTTTACTTCTAGTATTACATCAAGTTTCTGCCTTGTACCATGGAATATAATGTTTAATAAAACATTTCACCTGTTGTTGCTGATTCTTTTAAGTGTTGGGGGTTTTTTCTAACCTGTTTCCTGAAATAATCCCTAAATGGATCTGCCTCTTCTTCTAAATATATTTAGAGAGACCCATCGGGATGACTCAGAGAGGCAAATTAAGCAGACCTTGTAGCAAACAGTGTTTGATTTAACCTTTTTGTGTAAAAAAGAACTCCAAGGTACAATTTCTTGGTGTTGAATGTGGCTTCTTTGGGTTAATATCATTGCTGAACTATGCACTGAGTCAGAACTTTGACAGGGTTTAATTTGCAAGAGCTGGGACTATGTTGCCATACTCAGAGAAACTAAGTTGCAGGTGCTTAATTTCCCATTTTCTCCTACCTTTGGGGAACAAAGAAGAAAAAGAGAGAAAAAAAAAAAGACTTCTGAGAATATGATCTCTATCTTTTAATCCATGTGGAAAATCCCTTAAGTCCACAGAATAAGAAAATGCTGACACTGTTTTATCTAACCAGTTTTGTCATTTGAATTACAGTTCTGAACAGGACCGAAGGTCTAGGCAGCTTTTTTTCTTTATTTGCTGCCTTGACTCCTTTTCCAATGCCCAGAGCTGTACAGATGAGGCGCTGTTGGTATCTTTCCAACAGCAGCATCTGGCTCTTTGGCAAACTGTTCCACTAACTGTTCTGCCCTACTGACAGCTCTAGCACTGCTAATGAATACTGTGTAGGTTGGCTGGAGTACATATGGGTCATCTCTTTTAATTCTTCCTCTTGGGAGTTATTTTTATGTCAGCAGCATTTGATTTTGAGGAATTTAACATAATGACTTTGGTCTATCTGAAAAGAAAAGGCAAATTATGATTAATTCAATATTTTTATGCTGTAGAGGCAAAAAAACCCCCAAACCAAGTACTACGAGTTTCTTTGGTGCCACTTAAATGCTAACAATCCTGGTTAGGATCAGCCATTATACCTCTGTTTCCCTAAGTAGGACTAAAATTCTTGTGCTGTAGCTCAGTAAGAAGTAGGAAAGTTTGCAGAATTAAAATTTCTGTCTAAGTTTTAAGTTTCCTTAAAGGAGTCAATAAAAATACTTCCTATTCTTACGTAGTATAAGCAGGAATAGTTAAAGGAAATACAGATAACCATTTTCTGTTATTGAAATGGAAGGACAGTACACAGTTCTCAGACTTCATGACAGCATTTGCTGGCACAGATAATGTTTGCATCTCTCTGAAACCACTAAAGTATCATTTTGTTCCAGCTTGGTTCATATTTGTCATGTTCCTGCAGTTTAACTGCATGAGGTCTCCTCAGCATCTGGACCTCAACAGATAAACGATAAAATCTTTGATGAAAGCATTAGTGGCTAATGTATCAGTGGCCTTTTTCCGTCCTTCATGCTTTAATACAAAACATCTATTTAAAACCAAACATGTCTGTTCTCTCATTCCCGTTAATGCTATGGTTGTGCCTTATTGTTAGAAGTTCTATTGAAAGTGGACGAAATAATAGATGATAACAGTGGTATGGTCTGTGGTATATATTGTATGAATGATCTCATGAAAACACAGAGCCATACCACTTGTTTAGAAAGGATCACTTGTCAGGATTCAGAAGTGGTAAAAATTGCCTACTGGAGAAAAGTCATCTTTCCTAAAAGACTTTCTTGGTCCCTTTAGAAATCTAATCCTGTCTGCTTCTTAACTTGTTTTATGGTTTGAGTGTGTTCAATTTGCCTTCATATAGCTCCAGAATGAGCAATTGAAAATAAAGTGATTTCAAATCATGGTCAATGAATCTGGTAAGGTGCCTCAGGTTGTACGAATGTATATTCCAATCCCTCCCAGCAGTTAAAGAAGATATTGAAAAGTCTTAAGTACTGATTCTATTCAAGTGAAGCACTGACATCTCACTATAATTAAAGCAATCGTGTATTTTCTGTATTTCCCACATGACACCTATTTCTAACCCAACCTGATAACGCATAGAAAGGGGAAAAAAAGCTCTGTGAAGAATATTAATCTGAATTTATTAGAGTTTTATTTCTTAGGATTGTTTATAAATATTTCACCACACATGCTGCCAAAAGGCTTCCATTTAATGAATGACCCACATCTTTTCCCCATATATCCTGTAATACTGTCTCTGAATGAATATTATAAATCCCTAATAGCTGAAAAAAACCAAAGCAAATGAAGTCTGTGAGTTCATGCCAAAATCTCTTCAAAATAGATCTGGGAAAATGGGAAGTTTTCATTATTATTTAGCGAGGGTCCAAACACTGTATTACTGCACCTACTCTACCTATCAGACTGGTAGAGCAGTAATCATCTATTTTTCTGTAATACCTGTGTATAAGGAAATAATTTCACAGTTTAGAAACCTATGCATTTATAATTTAAAATGTCCTTACAGACTCCTTCCTTCCTTCCTTCATTTGAAAGTTGAACTGTATTCATAAATAGAAAAAGATGCTGTACTTCCTGATGTTGCCTCAACTGCAGAAGTCCATTCTCTAACTAAAAAACCAAACATGTAACTTAAATTTCATAATGTCTTACAAAAGCAAGTAATTCACAAAGGTAAGTGGAGGAATCAAGTTCTCCCTTGGATATGTATGGTATTGTTTTATGACAATGTAAAAATTGTCATTAATATTTTGGGTCATTTGTATTTATTTTGCAAAATTTTCACAGAATTTGAAATCTACATTTTTAATATGCATTTGTTAAAGTTCTTTCTATTAGGGCAAATGAAAGCTAATGTGATGCTTCACCAAATTTTATGGTGGACTTGTTTGTTTATGAGTTGAGGTTTCATGAAGCAGTTATACTTACCAACCAAAAAGCAATTATTTCTGCCGGAAATAAAAGATCTGAGAGCACACGTATGTTGAGTCTTGCCACAGAAAAATGTGATAACTACACAGAAGTCAGCATCCTAGCTTTCCAGAAACACTGTAGGTAAGAACGTTGACTGGACACACTGCTAAGGCTGATATCCCATCTGTAGCCCTCATTGTCAGTAAAGCATCAGTCAGTTTTCGTAGGGATGCTGAGTCCTGTGGCCTTCTGGGCTCTTCTCTAAACTTAGACAGATACCTGAATTACAAAAATTTTTGAGTTTTCTCCTTCATTCCATTTTTGTGAAGCCTTCTGTGTTAAGACTGGCCTATGTGTAGTTTTCTTAGGCTGGGCTTGTGAAAACGTGGCGTAGCTGCACTACTGCTAGAATTAACACCTTTCTTTATGGCATTCCTCTTTAGAAAAATCAGCAAGTCATTGTTTGTGTCACATGGCTCCAGAGGAGATGGAAACCCTGATATCCTTGAGCCAGTGTGAAGGCTTTGATCAGGTTTGATGAAGCTTTCTCTGTTTTTCACAATGTATTCAAAAGAACCTGTTGGTGTAATTGCTGCTCAGAAACCATCGCCCTTATTTTCCTTGCTTGGGTTACCAGACTTCTTTTTAAATATACAACTGTGCAGTACATATGTTACAATTAAATTTTAAAGAGGGGAAGAAAAAGAGAGAGTGTTTGTACAAGAGCGCAGAGGTGGTAAGAATGGGAGAGATTCCAACAGGTTAGCTTTTTAGCTTGCAGTCCATTTTCCTACATGGAAAGTGTGGAAAGGATGTAAGTGAATGTATTAGATATAGATTGGTTTCTCAAAATTATTGCCATCATGGGGAGGTGGTGATTAGGTGTCTGATAAACTCTTCAAAATTTAGAAACCTAGTTCTGAAATTTCACTTCAAAGTGAGTTTAATGATGCGCAGTGGACTAAGAGAAGGTCTACATTTATTCATTAATGAGGTGTTAAAATTTTGATGTGTTCCACTATGAACATACCTGAGTATGCATTAGAGAGTGATAATTTTTCATCATTGTTTTCCTAAGCGCAACTGATGTGTAGCAGATAGATAGTATCTCAAAAATCTCCTCATTGAAAAAGCATTCAATTAATCATTTGACTGTTACTTTCAGATATATAAGTTGATTGCGAGATGATATATCAGTGATGAAAAAATTGAAACAATGAAATTGAGCATCGTAAACATCTTTAAAAAATAAATTCTTAGAGTTTTTTTCTTTAGATACATACCATTGATCTGTAGCTTTATCTACTACAACCTCTTTTCCTAACCTCTGCCACAAGGGTGTGCAAGTAACATCTACAGTATGCAGAGACAGACAGTCAACCCGTGCAGTCCCCATGGAGATCTCAAGCACTCTGAAGAATATTTTGCTGAAATCGTTACTAGATTAATTTTACCCATGTGAATAAACACTATCTTAACTTATTTTAAACGAGTTTATGCACTCAGAGCTGCTTTAACACCTTGACACGCAGAACTGATAACTCTATTATGGTGCAAGACAGATTACCCTTTGAAAATTATGTTATTATCTTAATAACATAGCAAGAAGTTGGACAGGTGATGCATTGACGAATCAATCATTAAGTGCATTCCATACTGTGGGAAGATTAGAATCAAAGGTATGGATAGACTTAGAGAAACTGTATACTATAGGGGTAGGATAAAAATATGATACTCCTCTGAAAGATCTTGAATGGAGTAAACAATGAAAGAAATGAATGGTGTAAACAATGAAGGAAACAACCTGCAGAAATTGTGTAACAAAATTCATTGGAAAGAAAAGAGAACTTAGTCTAAACACTAAGCAATATTTCCTGAGAAATCTCCTAGTGGAATAGTTTATTAAGGGAAACTTTTTTGCTTGAGTCATTTAGAGCTAGACTGGAGCAAAGACACAGTAGTAGAAAAGATGATCTAACTCCTGTGATTCTGTGATTTTTTTTAACTGGAAACTTTTGGGGCTTGTTTTGTTAGGGCACCTTTCCTTCGTGGTGAGGCCTTAAAAACCTTGTACAGCCGTTGTCTGACTTTCTTCTGTCTGGCACCCTGTGTTGACTTAAATAACACTTAACACATGGCACTTGGAACATGCAGTGTTGGTGTAGCTGTTCCGCTCTTTTCAGCCACTACAACTCTACCAGCAATACTGTGCTCCGACTTCAGCCCTGGTCAAAAAAGAAAAGACACTGTACCTGTTTGCCACTTCATGTTAGCCCCACTTTAAAATACTGTCTAAAAATAAGTTGTGTTAATACATTTGGTATCTCAGAGTGGGAGTGAATTAAGATTTAGGTATGGATTTTTAACATCGGCCTCATTTTAGTGCCAGCCATCTGCTTCACAGTGGCTTTACAAAAAGACCACTGTATTACTATCATACTAATAGTCAAAAATAAATGAACACAGTGGGATGGATTTTGAGAATTACCCAGTAAAAATTATCCTAACTTCAGGGGCAACAGAGTGAAGCCAGTGCTGGGTGCTTTTGAAAGTCCTAGCCAGCAAGTTTTGCAAATATAGAACAATATACAACACCAGCTGTATTGTTGCTATGTAGTGGGAAAACGTGTAATTATATGCCAGCTTAATCTCATGCATGTGTTTCTGTTGAATTCTTTGGAGTGGATGCACTATGGTTTGTCATGCCAAAGGCTGAAAAGCACCATTAAATGCACTACACACTACTATGTTCCTTCGATTTCAGCGACACTGATGTTAATGGTTTCAGGAACAGGCCCTTGTTTTGGACAGTTAGCAAGGAGTAAGCACTAGAGACTCCATTAGATGAACAGCTTATTTTTCTGTTAGGTCTATTCTGCATGCCCAGCATTCTATTTTCCTACGCCCTTCTTCATTCCCTGGCAACTTCACTGATGCTGTACCTTGTCATTATGCTGGATAGGTGTTTCAACAGAAAGAATCAAATATGCCAAGGATGTGTTTGATCTCACATATGAAAGCAGCACACCATAAAGCAAGTAGGTTTATCTTTTCTCAACATAGCTACTATAACTGCTCTTGAAATCATGAAATCAATTCAACACATACACGGGATGAAAGCTACTAGGAAATCAAAGGGGGAAACCAAAGATAAATCTTGACTTGTGACAAAAGATATGAAGTATTAACTAAGCAGAAAATATGGGAAGAGTCTGTAAATAGCTGAAGCATGTGAATATCAAGAATACCATGGAATCACTGGTGCCATAGATAAGGGCATAACTTTAAGTAACAGGATGTAATGGAAAAGGGAAGATGGAGACTGAACTTCAGGAAGAGACGCACTAGCCAGGAAGATGGACAAAAAAACCTAAGTCAGTCCTTTTATTTTCTAACTTGTAGGATTTAAATAGGTATGTTTTCCATAGCACTTGCCTGCTCTGATTTAGGGAGGATAGGTTGGCTGTGGCTCAACTACATATGTAAATAATAGTTTTGCTCTAAAAAGAAAATTACATACTCTGCCATTTATTAAATTTGTAGTTTTGTATTGGACATACTATAAGTAGACCTTTATGTTAAATACTTGTTCCAGCTAGATAATTGGTACCTTTTATTGCTCTTTTATAACTGTGTATGCTTTGGATTTGTGCTTTACATTTTTTGAAGCCTTTCCATGTTTCACATGGACTGTGGGATAAAAGCAGAGATCATCTGTTCCATGCTTAGAACAAGAGATTCAAATTAATTGTGAAAGCTCTGTTTGCTAACGCTTTAATGTCATTTAAATATTACATTAATAAACACTCAGAGACTGACTTGAGTCTCTCCTCAGAGACAATTATCAGAAAGCAGAATAACACCATCACTAGTGCCAAAACAAAAATGAATTTTAGTTAAAAAAGGATGATACACTGTTAAACCTGAGCCTTAGTGCATACCCCAAAATGGGAACAGACATGTCTGGGATTGCTCACATCTACCCGAAGTACACTGTTCTGTTGCACTGATCACTGCATTTAGGTAACCTTCACCAACATATGTAGGAAGCACATACCATATTTTTTTCTGACAAAGATCGCCCTTTCTTCACTCCATATGTGCATGGTGTTGTTTTCTGTTGTTTGCTGACATTCTGCTAGCAGTCTGTGGGATCTACCAAAGGTAATTAAGAACAAGTCATTGCTAGCAGGCTTAAATTCATCTGAAAAAAATGCAGTGATTTAGAATCTGAGGAAGACAGCATGAAAGCAAATGCTGAATGAACAAGACCTGAGGGACAGGTGATTGGAGGTTAAGAGAAGAAAAAACCTTCTTCTGTTACCAGATTATCCTGTCCATCACTGTTTGTTTAACTAATAACCTATTACTAGTAATAATGTTTAATTGATAAATAAAATGAAAATTGCTAGCTGCTGCTGAAGTTCTAAAGGATTCTCCTATCAGACTTGCATGCCTAACAGCTACTGCAGCTGTAAGCTGTCATAACTGAGGCACAATAGTGAAGATCTAATCTATCAGATGATATATTTGTTACATAACCATTTTGTTTTTATAAAAATTACTTAAAATACTAGATTGTTTCACTCTCGAGGAACTTCCTAGAATATATAGAGAAAAGCAAAATAGTCTTACAGGAGCTGCTTTGCCTCATATTATTTAACACAATTTAAATTAACATCACTATATCAGAAGAGTTAAGATATAACTATTTTTCTCATTACAGAGAAAGAAGAGGATACCATGATCTTTCACAATTTATGTAGCTTCCCATTATTTATCAGACAGCTGCAAGAAACATTTCTCGGAGGATTCACTTGAGAAGTGAGGCCATGTTTGCCAGTGGCATTTAATTTTACATTTAAGCAATTTTTTCATGCTAAGAAAAAACTAAAAGCAATCCATCCCTGTGGACACAACTAACTTCCTTGCAAATTGTGCAGGGTCGGGATTCGATTATAAAAAAAAAAGATTAAATGGATTTTGGCAGTTCTTTTGACCATGAGGTACAGAGAGCATTGACTCGCGCCTGTGGTGGAGGCATGGCTATGGCTATGCAAGCCACCACAGCTATCCCTTCGTATTTTGACCCTCAATAGCTTAACTGTTTTAGTCTCCAACAGTCTGTCAACTAAGCCAAACTTTCTAGTGGTTCCATGATGTAGCCAGCCAAATGTACACTGAGGCACATAGAAAGAACACACACATGCCATTTTAACTTTTAAGATAAACTGGACTTGACATGGGCTTCATTTTTCATCTCAGAACAAGACAATTTGAATTACTGGAGCTGTATTTTCAAACCAGTAAAGCACGTTAATGGTATTGCACTATACTAAGTGCAAGGGAAAGCCCAATTATTTCATATCACCACTAGTACAGAACATCATAGTCCAAATAGATTTTTGAAACTCACAAACAAGAGAAAACTACAGGCGTTTAAACTAATTCCTACTTTATCTTCTTTTATTCTCTGGCTGTCAGATCCTATATCTGCTAACAGTCAAGTTCCATAACATTACCCTGTAATCACATAGGAAAGTTTAAAATTGTGACTGACCAACATGCCAGCTGCACAGAGGTGTTAACATCATCTTGAGATCATCTGCACTTACTTCAGTTCAGATTTACATGGTCTTATTCTCTGTCAGCTCCAGATGTTCTTAGATTCTCCTGAAGGCAGAGGACAAGCAATCTGTTATTTACAGAAACTGCATCAGTTGTCATCAAAGCATATGGGAAGATAATTCATTTCTTAAGAGAATTTTAAAATTAAAAGCAAAATCCTAACTAGTACCTTCTCTCATAATAATCTATCACAGCTCTTTGTAGTGAGACATGCCATGCCAGACCCCATTGTTAAAACACCTAAACACACTCAGCAACCTCCAAAAAGCATGAAGATTCTAAAAGTATGCCTAGACTATGTACACTACATTATTTTAATAAGGTACAGTGGCATTAAAAAACACATACAGATCCTATTAAGAATAAATAGGATAGAAAGTGTGTCTCTTATTCATACTGCTAACTATGCAATGTTTGGATCCAAACAGTCTGGTAATCTGCCAAAGCAAAAACCAAAAGCATTAAAACTAGAGCCAGTTCTTGCTTGTAAACCTCTCACTGCTGCTGTGATCAGTTCCTTTATCTTATAAAGAAAAGTCTCTTACTCTTCACCTTAAATAGTATTTGTGAGTGTTACTCATCACAAATCTAAAACAGCAGGTGGATTCTGAAAATGGCTGGTTGCTATGTTCAAAACATTTATCTGCTTTCTATAGTATAAAACAAAGCTTCAAGCTTTTGAGTAGTTGAAAATATATCTTCCCTGGCAAACTGGAAGGTAGACTTATCAACTCTATCCTCATAAAAAGTTGATTAAAACATATTTGCTGTATTCTAGCAGTTTTAAGTACAGGACTACCTGTTTAATGAAAAGTATATCCAGGATAGAGAGATTTAAGTAGTTTTACAATGAAACCACAGAGCAAGAACATATTTTCGCTGCTAGGCATTTTCAGAGAGTATGAGTGGAGAATGGATGTTTGCCAGAACTATCTGGAAGAACAGAAAAAAATATGGCACTCAAGACAGTCTATTACTGCCACTTAAAAGCAGACAATTTTTTATTCCTGGAAAGGTGTCTGAGAAGTTGATGAACAAGCACATCTAACACCACCTGCCTTCTGCCAGCAGACAAGATTCCCCACAATAGCTTCAGCTTTGTAAGACCACTGAAACTGGCTGGGTTTAGCTATTACTTTCTTTCATCTGCCTTTAACAAACGTGAAAACACTATGCTTTTCATCTTTCTCTTAAAATAGTTTGATTTCTTCATCGCTGTGTTATTTATGCCTAAGTTATGTTCATCAGATTAATATATAGATCTATCTAAGCAATTTGAAAGTTGTTTTTCAATATGCAGGTCATTTGAAAATCAATCCCTGATATTCTGTTACCACGCCTCAAATATACTCTCAATTCCTTATTTTTAATATGTAAATCACAACTTATTTTAGCCACTATCATACAAGAAAAATATCTGATGTCACTGTAGTCTTATATGTTTTGTAAGTACCGCACTTCAGAATGTTCTAATTTATCTTTCTATGCCTCATAAAATAGCTTTTAAGGAAAACTGATGGGACTGTTACATAGCTCTGACACTAACCTACAAGAAGTAACCAGCTTCTGGGTCTGCCTTGTAGGTCAGCAATTTGCAACCATCTTTCACAACTTGCCTAAAATGTTGTTTCCCTGTTGGCCTGAAGAAGGTAAATACAAGTATGTCTGTATTTAGTACTTCTTCCATTCAGAAATTCTCCAGATTCCATGAATGTGAGTTGATGTCTGTTGTCAGGGACTAATTCTCTCAGGCTTTCTTCATGACTGAAAGGAATTAAAAAGAATTTGGTTAGTCTTGTAGAAGTATCTTGGGAAATCAAAATTAATTTGGGCTTTTTTTTGCTGAGGTAATCAGTTCTACTGAAATGTTCTCAGTGCTATTTGTAAAACAATCTCCTGAACTTGTACATAAAGTAATTTGGTAAATAACTGCTATAGTATTTTGATGTATATTAAAGTGACACTCTATGCTGTTCTAAACTTGCAAGCCCATCCCTGGATATGAATGGACATTTGAGTGAATACTTACATGTGAGTCATTTATGACCATGACAAGCTGGGCAGGCTTGTGGCTTTATGGGAACAATAAAACACTGGATGCCATCTCAGTCATATCTTCTGAAGTCAAGGAAAGCCACACACTATAGATAAACATCTTTTGCATTTTCCAAAAAGTTTTCCAACAAATCAGATTCACGTTTCCTGTAAAGATGTATTCAACAAGACAATGTATATTGACACTGTCCTGTTATGGTAGCACTCATTTCAGTATCACCTCCCAGAGAGATGTTTTACTTGAAAATGTACGTGAAGCATGCTTCCTTACTATGTCTTCCTGTCTCTTCCAATGTTCAAAATTTATAGGTGACAGTGCATAAATCAGTACTGAATGGAAATACTACTTGCCTGTATCTTTTTGCTTAATAGCAGTGATATCTGTGAAGAATGTATTACAATAGGTTAAATCCTTGGAACGATTCAGTTTTCCTAGGTGAAGAGAGCGCTTTGTTTCTGATAATAAAAAAATACTTACTTTGGTGCTATAGAACTGTTGACACATAAATACATTTTCAGCTCATCCTGGTGGAGCTGCAGATACTACATCAAGTTCACGCTGAGATTTGTCTGTAGTTCTGACTGCAAGAGAGAGTAGGAGAGACAGAGACTGCATTCTTAACAAAGCACTTTGTAATGTTTCAGAACAAAAGAGAAGTCTGTGTTCACAAAAACTCAAAAATAAGCTTCATGCAAACACCAAATTCATCCCCAGAAAATGGTCAGATTTCATGGACTGCCTTTCTGTGTGTCTGGTCTAACTATTTCTCTGAGATTACATGGACCCTATAATTTTTTTTTTAAATTTGAACTGACATGAGAACTTCTACCAATCACTAACTACAGTGATTAGTCCTTGTATATCCCTTATATATGACTGAAAGACAGTCTAATCCTTCATGGGATGTAATGCAATCCTCATATAATGATGGAGTCTAAGATTGCCAACATTTTATTTCTGAAAAGCTCCAAACTCACTCTTCCATTTTTCAGTAGAGGATAGTTGTCATCATTGCTGCTTGATAACAAGTTTCCATAAATCTAATACACTTGATAAAATCAACTGGAGTTGATGTTTCTTACAGGTGCAACACAGGAGCTGTACCTCATTAAAGAAGATGAAAGTTGTGCCTCTAAGCCATCGTTATGCCTTTGTGATCCTGGATGTTTTGGTAGCTGAGCTAGTTTTCAAGACTTTAGTATCATGTGGTGGATCATCAATGTTGCAACAGCCTCTTTAAACTGCTCTATGGATATCATAGCTACTTGGAATTTCTACAGTGCTATGTAATTGTGCACCTTCTGATCCTGGCCAATCCAAAAAAAAGGCTGTAATTTGGATTAGTCCAGGGTGGTTTCCCAGTTCGTCTGGTACAGCCACTTCTCTAGGGGGACCTCAGCAGATGCTGTTGAATATCATCAGTTACTCTGCCATTTGGTCTTTTGGATACATTCTCAATTTCTCATAGCTGACTGTAGTTTCTGACTCATAGCTTGTTATGGCTTCTAACGTGAGGATCATATGTCTGTTCCTAATGTTGAGCAGGACTGAGTAACGAGAAAGTATACATTCACTAAGCTAGAATTTTCCACGACAATACCAGATGGACGCCGCCATCTTATGGTCAGTGTTGGAGACAGGATACCAGTGTCAGCCCATACACTGGAACCTTCCTTAGTCTGAACAAGTACAACCGCTCCTATCTTTTTAAGAGCTTGTCACCTAAGACATCTTTAATGCATCTATAGGTAAAAAATTCAATGGAAGTCAATTCCCTTTTAGTGGCACCAGACAGGCATTTGGAATGCTGTCTGAATGTTGCAGGTTGTCAGGTATGCATTTTCATCCCAACTAATTTCCATGTGAACGACTTGGAATAGCTGAGAAGCTAGATATATAATGTCCTACAATAACAGGTCAGAACAGTTTCAGCAGAACTGAAAAGAAAATTTCTGGATGTAAATAAAAAGTAATGTTCCTCCTGTACATTAGGCAAAATATGTGCACCCTCACTTTGACTTCTCAGGAAAATCTTCTGTTTTCTAGAAGAAAGAAATGGACTATGGCAGAGTGTTCTCTACTGCTCGCACTGTGCCTAACACAGCTCTCCTGTTTTCATTCTGCTTTTCTGCTGTGAAAGCCAGCACATGTGTGGCCACTCCTAGGGTGTGCTTGGCAAGCATCAGAGCAGAGACGCCAAGCTCTGGAATGTGTTTTTTCCAGCATCGATATATGGGACTGTAGCTGTCTTCCTGGCTGGATTTCTTCATACTGCTGGCTGGCTCCTCATTTGGCTGCCAAAACTACTGAAGGAGTTGCCAACAGGACTGGTGTGAAGATTAGTCTGGTTTAGCTGTCCTAACCTTCAGGATGCCGTGATCTTTCAATTTCCCTTTCACAAAGGAAAAAAAAAACCCATCTTTTTTATGTTTAAGAGCAAGTCTCTAGAAGCATTTTTTTTTTAGAGATCCTTTTTCAAGTGACTTTTGTGGTGAAGGAAGAGGAAGTGCCATATCCATATGAACATAGAACACACACAGCAAACAAACCCCTGCACAAATTCTGCCCCTACTTTTTGAGCAGGCCACAGATTTGTCAAGTTCCTTCCTCGACTTGCTCATACCTAAATGGAAGAACCATATTGCTTTCCGCATTTCTTCAAGACTGGGTATCTTGAATATTTTTAAGTAAGCAACAGGCAAACCAACTTATTTATGTCTCTAAAAACAGCAGGTAAGAACAAATTACGTTGTTCAGTTTATGACTAAAGCAAGAACACTGAGAAGAATGCAAAAGAATACTGAGACAGGGACCTTTGTTTGCATCTTGAACAAACATACCAATACAAACTTCTTCCTGAATGTTTTACATGCATCTGATAATGGTGACAGAGAAAGAATATCAAGATCTGCCTGAGCTGCCAGGTAAATATTACAACCCCAAATCAGGTTGAAAGTATTGAAAGGTACCAAAGTGACACCTATTTCTTTGCATCTTGGCTATATGACAGGTGTGTGGATGATGTACAGCCTGAAAACGGGTCAGTGGCTACACTTTGGAGGTCTGAAAGGCACTGTAGCTTATTGAGGCAAAACCCATTATAATGGTGCTTTGGGGATGATGCAGTTCTGCGCTGCCTGAATTCAGGGCTGTGCTTACAAGCCACAAAAGAATCCATCATATGTTCACTCCAATATCTCTAGTTTCCAGCTAAAAAGTATCTTTGGTACTAATTTCCAGAAGAACATGCATTGCTGAGCATAGGCATGGGCTGCAGAGGTGAATACCCTTGACCCTCTCTTTGTGCTTTGAAAAGTTCTCATGCATTTGGTGGCTTCAGTCCTTCCTGGAGAACTGCCTGGGGTGGTGTTGCTCCATTCCCTGTGTGAAACAGGCTGTAATTTGCACAGACTGTTCCTCAATCTTTTTCAGAAGAGTAAAAGTTGGGAAATGTTTCCACCAGTGAAATGCTTGGAAAAAGAAGGGGGAAAAGATTAAGAACCCCAAATGCTCAAAAAATGAAGAATGGGGGAAAAAGGTGGAGGGAATAGAAAAAAGGAAGTAGCAGAAACTGGATCAGAGAAGGCTGTATTTAGAGGCAAGATTCAAACCTTGTGGTCTTATGTGCAAATCACACCACAGGAACATTTCAAAACTAGGGCCTGTATGTTGGGCCCCATAGACCTTAAGACAGCTCTGGAATGATGTACAACTTGACAAGTGTCAGAGGGAAATGTAAATAGCTAGTGTTTTTCCAGAGGCAATGGCAAGGAAAGAACAGTGGAAAAGTACAAAAAAACCCACCCTACAATTACCTTAAGACTATATAAATCTTCATCCATTTGTTACTAAGATAAAAGGAGAAAGAAAGGATCAAGTGGGATAAACATTTTACAAAGATCTTTTTATTCTTCTATTTTCTTTTTCTTGTCTGGAGAGGACAGAAAAAATAACTGAACGTTTTATTGATCAAAAGGGTTTAAAGTAAGAAACCGAATTTTAAAAAAATGGTGTGGGCAGTATATTTGGGATGGGAGAGGGATAAAATAATGGATTAAAAGAATGCAAGAAACTTTAAAGAGTTGTGAGGACAGAGGTGACATTTTATTTTATAGGGTATTCATTGTCGTGTCTGTGGCTGGGGGCATGAAAAGTGGGTGTGTACTTTTGGGTAAACATCAAAAGTCTGGAAGTTCTACTGGATGGCTCCAAAAGTTCCTTATCCAAACCAGTCTGGTTTGGAGGGGATAGCTCTTCTTGCAGTTCATTTCTGTTTCTTGTTGTGGTCAAGACCAGGAAGCAGAGAGGCAAAAAGAAAAAAAGAAGAAGAAAAGATTACCAAATGTTTTAACAGCCTAAGAAATTTTGTTTTGATTTGCCTTCTGAGGTGAAGGTTCAACTCAGTTCCTTCTCCAAGTTAGTCTATTAAACCAAGACATAAACATACTGAGTATGCTAACTAGTGATGGCATGTCTGCCTGGCTTAAGTAGTGCAGTAACTATTTTTGGTCCAGAATGTTGGGAACTCAGGCAATGCAAGCAAAGGGTCACTGTAACCATTCTCCTAACCAGATATATTTGACATATCTTTTCAGTAATTACAGTAAACTTCGAAGAAACTTATTTAGGACAAATGTCAATAAAATGCCATCCAGCTGCAGACTGTGAATTCTTCACAAAACTATCAAAAATCTTTCCACAGAGATCAAATATTGTCTCTCTGTGATCTGATGTAGGCTCCACAACCAAAAACCACAAAAGAAAACGTACTAGATTTGTTTTTAAGGGTACACCTGAATTCAGCAAGTAATTCTTGAGATCATAAACAATATCTTCACAGATTAATGGATTTGCTCATTTAAAATAAAAATATAACTACAAAATTAGATCTGTTCTTTACTGGTGAGTGATAGGCTGTACATCATTTAGTCTGAGATTAATAAGCAGGTATATCGTCATAAGAATTTTGAAATTTTAAATGCAGCTATCTAGAATTACAGAAGTGAGTGAGGTTTTATTTTACACTTCTAGAACTTTTGATGTGATTTTGCTTTGCTTTATTTATCTACAAGATGGGAATTAAAAGCACTTTTACAGTAAATTCTGTGTTTGCAAACCAATCACATTTTAATTTTAGAAAAACACTCATACTGAAATGTGGGAAACCTGACATTACTGTCTTCTAAAAGACAAGGTAGGCAAAGCTAGAGGTTAGAAGCAGTTTCTTGAGCTGAAATGTCAAATTTGTCAAGACTTTAATAAAATCCTGCAATACAAAACACTTTGTAAACATTAGCAATGGGATAAGAAAACAGCAATAGTTATATCAAACGCATGAAAAAAAAAAGCTCTGAAAATTTCCTGACCCTCTCACAGTTATGACAAGCAGAGGGAATACGGGAAAGGCGACAAAAGAAGAAAAAAAGAGAAGAAGGTGTAAAAAAATTTGAATCAAACAGAGGGAGGTCAACCCCACTGACATGCTGTTCATACTTAGACAGTTACTCTACAAGGTGACAGGACACAGGCACAGCTTTGAGCATATTCCTCCTTTTTGTCCAAAGAATAAGGGAAATTTGAAGAAGTAAAGGAAATCCCTCTGAATATATACTAAGAAGCACGTAAGACAGAATGAGCATGTTTAAGTCTTTCAAATTCGAGCCTAACAGGACATCTTTCTTCTGTTGTGAATTAGCTGGGGAAGACACAAAATATCTTTCTCTAGAACCCACCAGCTGTTGAACTGACACAGGGCTTCACTGTGCATAATTTAAAGCTTGTCTATACCGGCAAAAAATCTGGCAGAGTTTAAGGTTGGAGTTTTTTGCTACAACTATAGTGAACAGGCAAATGCATTTCAATTTGTTTGTGCAATCTTAATGAATCCAGTGAGCATTTTGGAAATAATCTATGCCCTGCTGTCACCTTATTAGCTAGTCAGGCTTGCACAGGTATGGTAGCTCTTGGTACAGTCACGTGTTCCTTTTGCTGCACAGACATCTTCAGAAATCCAATGTCTAATCACAACAGTGTTTACTATCTATGCGCAAATCACACTGGAGTTGCACCTTGCAATAGCAGTACGAGAAGTGGCGACAGCGTGGACAGTGTTTGGCTGACATTCTTCTTTGCAACTGCTGAATATCAAAGGTTGAAAACCACCTCTGAGGACAGCCATGGACAGAGGGTTGGGAGGAGAAGAAGGTTTTGAACTTGAGCTTTTATGCTATGAGCTTTAATGCTTCTTTATGCATTTTGAGCCCAGCAGGAAAGACGATTGATGCACTTTGGGCAAAGGAAATACACTTAGTCCTTCACATAGTCTTAGCCACCATAGGTGGCATGAACCAGAAATAAAATTGCTGATGTTTCCCCACTATGCAGTCCAAAACAGTCCTGTTTGAACCATGCAGAGGCTTAGGCTAGAGCTATGATACTTGACTCCAAATAGACTGCTTTTCAGTCAAAAAATTGATTAAAAGGACTATATGGAATTGCTGTAGAGTGCATGGCACTATGCAGGCTAATGGAGCAGGGGAGTGGTGAAGCTTATGGTGGCCAAAGCAGCAACATAAGCTACAAATTAAAGGAACTGTCTCAAGCGGAAATGAACAAGACGGAGGGTGAGGGAAGCACTGGTGTATAAAAGGTATCCATGTATACAGTTAAATACACATCAACACAGACTGTTTCACTGTCAAACTCAAGATGGCCAAACATGCCTAACTTTTACATAACTCAACAGAGATAAAAGCTATCCTTTGTGCTAAACAAAGAGAAATTCTAGCAAAGAAACAAACAAACCCCCAAACAAGCCCTTAAGCACATTTTGGGCAGCCCCACTGAAAGTCGAGAGCAACCCAAAAGGATGAAAACAACCACATGTATAAATCCTTAGAAAACAGCTTTTAAGGGAAAGTGTGCATTATGTTCAACTAGTTATGAAAAAATATCTTACTGCATGTGACTGTAATTTTTGAAAATTATGTTCTTTTCAATGTTAACATGTTTATCTTGAACTGCATTGTGACTCTAAACTGGTAATTGTATGCTGCACCAAATTGTTTTCAGTCTTGGACTAGTATTACTGTGCATGACAAAATATAAGCATAAGGAAAGTGACAATTCAATTTGCTGCCAATAGGTCAACTTTTGAAAAAGCATAAGAAATATTACATATTCTTCTGATATTCAAACAACTTGTCAAAAAGTTTCATGCTGGTTTGAGTTCTGAAATTGCATCACATTTAGATCACACTACAAAAACATTTGCAGTGCTGGTAAGAAGATGAAAATCAACATGTAAAGGAATATAGGTTTAAAATGAAGAAAACCCTTTTATTGCTTTCAGTCTTCTAATGTCATTTAAAATGATTGCTGTAAGAGGAATGCCAGAGGCTGCCAAAAGGAAATTCATTTACTGATGGTAGCAGTGGTGACTGTATGTTATTCATGGTTGTGACAGAAGGGATACTGACTTGATTGGGTTTGATTTACTTGGGCACATCACAGAAAATTTTAAATGATAAATATCTGTGCTGTATACCAATGAGTAAATGTAGTATTATTCATGCTGATATTGTAAGTGATTTGCAAAGCCTGTAACAATTTGTATTTTTTTTCCAGAGTATGAAGCTTGGTGGGGTTTTATAATACACAGTTCAGTTGAGTTTTACATTTACTTTATTTCTACTTTTACTTACACTTGCTTTACCTTGAAAGCATCTAAACACTGCATAATTACTGTACAGTGTGGCCCAAGTAACCTGTGAATGTGTGATTGTGTAACATGCCACTAAACATTACATCTTTACAACCCTGAGTTGTGGATCAGATGGGATACATGCCCTTTAAGCTTCCAGACAGTTTCTACTTAAAGGAAAATGTAACCATGTAGTTCTTTTCACAAGAGACCAACTGTCTGCTTTTAGTACTCAACATTCACAGGATATGTTCTAGGCCAAGTCAGAAATCTTACATCAAAATGCTATCTTTGGTATGAAGTGCTGGGGTGGGGTTTAGTTTTAATTATTTTGCCTCTTTTTTTTTTTTTGTGGGGTGATTTGGGGGGTTTTGGGCAGTTCACACAGAAATTTCTGTGTATGAGAGAGTACTTTACACTGTAATTTTTTTCCAAACTACAGTCACAAAAAGCAAAACAAGCTTTAACGAAATTCTGAAGGAGAGCAAGGTAGATATTTCTCATAACATTTTCTATTTCAAGAATGCTAGAAATAAGCCTGAACTATCATGGTTGGATCTCTTTTTCTTCCTGGAGATTTCCCACAGTTAGAAAAAGAAGGAGCCCTGCAGAATAATTCAGAATAATTCGTACCTACACAATAATGGATTATTTGGGGCTCTCTCTACTTTTGTTTGCAAATGGAACAGTGAATTTTTCAGAAACACAGATATTATTAACTGGTTCTTCAGGCAGTCAGATTACCAGGGAAAATACAGACAAAGGTAATAAATTCATAACAAAAAGTTGGACAAGGACACCAAGCCTCATGTCTTCATTCTCATGGCTCATACAGAAGCAAGAAGTTTGTCTTCTTTCTTGCCCTTCAAATCAGGAGGCAAAATCTGCTCTAGAATCAGTGCTAGAATCTTTTCAGTTCACAATTGTAGATTTACAGCAAGGCAGGAATTCATGCTCTTCGAAACAGTAAAGATTTGGGTAGAGGAAATGGTCTTAATTTGCTACCAGATGTCCCTGGAAAAGCTGAATGGCTGTTTTGGGTGAACTCGATGAGGAATTGAGCCAAAATCAAAGTGTTTCTCTAATAGGTCTGGAGCATGCAGTTCAGCCTATTTGCTGATGTGTGTCTATGAAATGGACTTCATCTTACAGTACTGACCGTGAAATTATCATGCAGATAAAAACAGACAGATAAAATGAATTTTTCTAATAATCTATAAGATTTATAGATTCTGTAAGAATTACAAATCATATTAAGGAATGGAGATTATAATAAGGAAGTCTATAGTCTACAAGGACCGTAAGGCTTATAGAATACAGATAATAAATAAATATGGATTTTTGCACATAATATGTACACCTGAGTTTATGCTATTTTCTGTATTTTTTATTTTTACTTTTTTTTTCCAAAGAGGTGAACAGACAGCTGAACACAGATGGGTGGCTGAGAGAAATGAGAATTATCTTGCCTTCCCATTTAAGTATCTACAATAGCCAGTAGCAAAAAAAAAAAAGAAAAGGAAAGATGCCAGATGTGTGCCCTAGCATGCTGATATGAAGAAAACTTAGCAATGAATGTTGACATTTTGGCATTCAGGACATTGCTCTGACTGGGGTCTAAGTGGTGGACTGTCAACATTCTTCACTTCCCCCTAGTAAAATATTTGCTATAAAGTGTAAATAAAGGCAATAGAGCTTTTTCTTCAGATTAGCTTGCCAAAACATCTGTATTTGTGTTTGTATTGGTTAGCATCACAAGCTTATCCTTCAAAGCAACTTGCTTCTATTTTCTAATGGAACCTCTCAAACATACAATGTTTCTCTAAGTGAGACAATATTGTTTGACTATGGGAATAATCTTAAATATAAAGTGAAACAATACTAGAACAAGGCCCAGCTGAATCTGTAGGATGCTGATGTGAAAGCAGGTGAAATATGGAATAACACGGCCCATAGAAAAAATGTGTACATTGTTGTCTATGGACAAAGAACCTTTTGGCTCCAACTGCTGGACTTAGTAAATGAGTAGATATCTTCTTCCTTTGTATCTACAGTCAATATTAGCTCTCTAACCTAGACTGGCTAATGGGGAAAACACACACAAATGTCTCACACAATTCACTAATGACACCACGTCTCCAGATCTCACAAGACCTTGGCAGTAGTTTTCAAACAGCAGCTCCTTTTTTACCCAATTAACAGTGCACTGCAACAGCAGTGAGAGTCCTCATGAAACAGTCACTTCATAACAGATAATCAGGACACCACAAACTACCAAGCTACCACCAGCAATCAAAGGCTACCTCAGTGTAAGCTTCAAAAAAACCCCAAAGCAGGTAATGTTCAATATGAGAACACTGTATCATGTATTACTGCATTCCAACCTTGCTAAGTGTTTTGGTTTTGCAGCTACTATATGTACATTGGACCAGAATGTTTAGCCTGACATGCACGAGAGAGAAAAAGCATAAACCACATTTTCCAGTTGTCATGTCCCAATTTCTCAGGACGATGACTCAGGTTTGCTGATTCCCAGGTCAGGATTAAGGTGAAACAACACCAGGGATCCTTTAACCCACAAAACTCAACTTCCATTCACTCACAACAAGAACTGGCAGGCTCACAACAAAAATTGGTATGCTCACAGCAAGAACTGGCATGAAACTACACCAGTAACTGTGTAACATGTGCTAACCAAACATATACTACAGGCCTTGCTTATTTGGGGATCAGTTCAGGGAGGAAAATAAGGAGATCCCTCCCGTTATGTCACAAGGTTCAGAGCGGACCCCTTTGCTTTCTAGACTCCCTTTAAAAGAGGAGCCTGGGGGCAGCTGGATCCACTCCTAGTCCCAGGCTTGGTCACCGGTTTTGTGTCTTAAAGGGATGAGGTGTAGGGATTACTGAAAAAAGAGGGAGAGAGAGAGGGGGAGAGGGAGAGAAGAGAAAGATCTCACCAGTCCTGGGTCTAGCATTGGTCCAGTCAGCTGAAGGGTCTGGTTCTGGAGGATGTGTGCACGTGGGGCTTCAGCTTGTGTCCTTGTATCATCTCCTTGCCCCTCCTTTGGGCGAGCACTTGAACTCATTAGGCTAATTAAGTGTCACGCGCCGTTTGTGCTTCCAGAACCTTCGGGAAATGGGTCGGTGGGCTTGGGGGTCATTTGGGGAGTCAATTCTCCCTCCCTGCAGATACGACCATTCTTTGCTCTTTGGCCATCCCTGGGGAGCTGCACCACTCAGCCGATCAGAACGTGGAGCTGCGCACCCTCCGGCACAGCCTCTGAGCCCTGCTGCTGACCGGCTTCTCGCCAGCCGAGTTCTGCGCTGTGCGGGTTTCATTTTTACGCAGAACACGCCATTAAGCAGAACTTGCCCCACCACAAAGTTTGAGACATTAACTCCTTCGGTCTCTGACACCAGTGCACTGATATCCACCTACTGCTCTGATTAACTGTATCACATGGAACAAAGCAACCTCACTGAGCTACTGTAGATAATGTAACGAAAGAAAACAGCCATGTTTCCAGACTACTAATTTAGGTCGAATGAGATATGACCAAGGCATTCAGGGTTTTAAGATACAAGGGCTTTCTTAAACAAATTTTATCTGTCTTATCCTTTATTGTGTCTTGCCACATCTAGTAAAATAGTGAATAAAAGTACTTATTCTCAAATTATACCAAAATTAAGGTCACTCAAAATAGAAACTCTAAAAAAGGGATGTGGTTGCAGAGAATCAAAGCTAACTTTTAACAGAAGATTTAGTTTAGCAAATACTCTGAAAGAGCGAAGTATTTTAGACAGAGAATGTAAACCAAAAAGAAAGATGACAACTCTTTTACCTGAGAGTAAACTTGTGTATGGTCATATGGAAGCTCTGCCCAACTCAAAGAAGTAATTGATTAACGTACAAACCTCCCTCTAACCTGAAAAACAGGACAGAAATACCACAGGGATATGAAACATGCGTTTCTACAAAGTAATGAAAGACCTGGAGTCTGTTTCTGTGATTTTTATCTAATGCCTTTTCTACTGGACAGTATGGTCCAATTAGGCTGTTAGAAAGAGCAGTGACTTTGCTGAACAAAAGCAAGTCTTTCACTACCTTCATTTTTAACAAATATATTTTGAGAGCACCAATAAATTGTTAAAATAATACAATGATGGAAATTCATGTCTGGTTTTACATATTATAGCATGCACTTTAAATGCATTCTATAAATGCAACTCTTCTGTGTTTCATTTAGTGGTATTTCTACCTAATACTTGAACTTGAGACATGAAGAAGCCACCTAACCTTGGTTCACACTAAACACATTCATAAGTGCTCATAACTGTGTATTATATTTGAGTTTATAGTTAATCACAGCCGTAGAATTATGAAAAAGAGTAAGATTTTTTTAGTGGCTGTGTAGCTCCAGATAGTAGGACAGGCAAATGCAGAAGAGTAGGCATATTTGCACTATCCACAGAATCATTTGGAAGCCATCATCTACTGCTTTACATAGATTTATATACCTCCATTTAAGAAAATGCTCATGGTTTAGGCATAATTACAATTTCTTATGCCAGTTTATTTTTCATTATGGAGTAAACCAAAACTCTCTCACTTTTCCTGGCAAAACTAAGCTTTGTCTCAGGCAGTTGCTGCTCGCTGTCATGCAGTTTGACCCAGATGTATCCTTCTGACTGAAACCGAACATAGAGAAAACCCCTTACGTAAAGCAAGACTTTGCCTGTCAGCAGCTATGGTGCTCTAACTTCAGATCAACAAGGTGTTACTGAATCTGTAACTTTTTATCATACGAGGCTTACTTCATCAGGTATTGATTAATGTTAGAAAGGATCAATTTTAATGGTTCTTTTTTCTTCTACTGCAGAAAGCAAATCCTAGCACTTGTTTCTTTTTTGTTTCAATCTTCTAAGATGTGTTTTCAAGAAAGCAAAAAAGCAAAAAAGCTTGTTGCAAGGAAATCTGTATATTGACAATTATATTTCAGTGGTTGTAAGAGCTTTCCATCGAAATCCCATACGCCTGATGTGTGTTTACATAGCAGGTAACATGACTGAAAATTACTACCAGAAAGGGTCTTCCAAACCTTGCAATATTAAAAGTAATAATAAGAATGCAGTCAAAAATAATTTAGAAAAGCCAAAATTTTCTCAGTGATTTTCAGCCTGTCTCCAAGGTACGTCTGCCCCCAGTATTAGCTTAGTGTAAAACAATCAAGATATTTGTACTTAGTCTTCCTTCGCCTCTTTACATTTATTATAGCTTAACTGAACCAAGTATTTCTCCTTCATGGCTAGGCTTTATTGGCAAGTAAGGATAAACTACCCTGTAATGGTGAGAGAACAAAGTGGTTCCTGATTTTTTGTCAAAACTTGGACAAACTTCATAACAAATCCATGCAATATTCAAACCAAAACAATACAATCAATGCTGCAATTCCTCTTTGAAATAAAATTTATTGAGAAGAAAAATAGGCTGCGTGAAAGATCTCTTTTTTGTAGACAGTAACATTGTTGGCTTATTCATTTACTGACTACAAATTGTCATCTGACTGCAGTCTTTCTTTTTTTTCCATTCCCAAGATACTTCTCATGGCATTTTAATGTACTTAATGTATATGTGTATACATTTTTGTATAAAAATTAGTAATATGCTGCTGAGGCCTGTTGGTCTGTCTGTTTATTTTACATGTGTATATTTATATGAGAAGCATTTTAGTTATTAAAATTCATGTCAATGAAAAATTAACTTCCCAGTACATTTTTATACAATAGACCTTACATTATTGTTATAGTCAGAAAAGTGACTGTGAAAATGGTTCTGTTTATGAGCATACCAGTTCCCGTGTGTCTTCAAGTCAGTGGGAAGCTATAGTAATGGCTCTGTAGTTAAGGAATATATTTTGCAGACTTTACTCTAGGGACACCAGCATCTATTTTCCAGCTTTCTAAAATGCTTCAGCTTGAAAGAATTCCAGCTTAGCATAAACATATATTTCAATTTATTAGCAGCACGCTAGTCACCAATAAAAGACACTTCAGACTTTGGTCATCTTCATTCAAAGACAGTGAGATTCATTACATCTGTTAACTGTGTAGCAATGGAATAGGCCCTAGAATCATGAAGAGGCTAGGAGCTTATTTCTCTTCCGATGGAGTAGTCAACATGGCACAGAGGAGACAGATAGGCAGTGCAACACACATAGGGAGACTTTTCCCATCTGCAGACCCTGATTTGAGGCAAAGAAATTGATAAAGAATTCAAAATAAAGCAGACAAACCTTACGTTTAGACAAAGAGAAAAATGGGAACAAATTGGATTCTCACTGAGTGCCAAAGGAGGAAAATTTCACTGCCACTCACAAGTGAATAATAGCTGACTGTTGGCCTGGTTCCTACTCAGGTATAAAGTTTCCAAGGAGTAGAGTCTGAAGACAATTATTTTTTCACACATGAATGTCTTTTTCTACCATAGCTAACCAGTCTGGGCACCCACCTGAGTTAAATTATTAGTTACTTATAATGAAGCATCTATTGTAGGTAAGGGATACATTTTTGCCATTTATTATTGTGGGGTTTGTACTGTCTTTGTTACTGCTCACTTTGGACTCCTTAGGAATGCCACAGATTATTATTTTTTTCTTCCTTCATTCTTGCCTTGGTTTTTGCACATTGGTTTGGTTTTTTAGTAACTACCATTACATAACCTTTGGACATCATAAGCAAAAACCTTAAATCAGCCTTTGAATGTGTGCTAGCCTTCACTCATGCAACAGGAGCTGCAATGTTTTGAAAATTATCACAAAGCACAGGTGACATTTTTTAATGTACAGATATAGAGATATAGCTATACAAAGAGATACGTGCAGCTCTCTTACTCGTGGTAAATTAAAATACTGTGTCAGAAATTACAGCTGGAGACCTTTTAACAGTTGCTAAGCATCCTACCTTTTTTGGACTCCCCTCCTGAAGGACAGTTAGGGTCAGTAATCTGCTCTGGTCAATGTCTCTCCTGGAGACCACAGTGTGGGCTGAAGTGAAATAACTGTCTCTGTACCCTCCTGTGTTTTTTGTAGCTCTACCTCACTGTCTGTCGCTTGTCTTGATGCTCGAGGTGGAAAAATTTGCTCAAATTTGTCTGAATATCCTTCCTGTCTGTAGAGCAGAGATACAAAATAGGCTGAAATAGATATTGAAAAAAAACCAACAGTGGCAAAATTACAAGGGGGTGATGTGAGAGATGAACTAGAGAGACTACAGCGAAAAAAAAAAAAGCCAGTGGGGAGAACTTCTCTTTTGATGAAAGGAAAATTTAATGGCTTACTGACTTGCTCCAGAGAGACAGAATTATTCTCTACTAAAAAGGTGTGAACCCAAACCCAAAGAATGCTGCAGAAAAATGAGGAAACTGAGACATGGACGTGCACATGGGATTTATTTTAAATTATGTGCTTACTTTTTTGGTAGCAATGAGTAACTTGTTTTACAGTTGTATACAAAAATCTACATGCTTTATGCATTCTTCACTTGTGCTCCTAAATGTCCACAATATTGACTACAATCCTGTCATGCTGAAAAGTGCTGCTTACACTAAGAAAAAGCATAGGGGTAAACAGCGATCTTACAGGTCAGAGCAAGCTGGTGCCACTTCTGTGATAAGGCAACAGACAGGCTGTACTCCAAATACATGGGAAAGTGCTTCAGCATGTTTAGAGCAAGTCCACATGATCTCTGCAGACCAACCAAGTCTCTGCCTATGCTTCAACTGGATGCCAGCCAGCTCTCAATTGGAAACTGCTGTGAGTGCAGTGCTATGCCCAAGTTAGTAAGTCTGGCTGAGAGACCGACTTCAAGCTCAGAGCTGGATCACAACTGGCAGACAGAGCCAGTTTAGTTCTGTCTGCAAAAGACTGAGCAGACATAGCTTTAGGGTAAAGGAAATCTGAGATTACGTAAAATCTATGGATTAGGATTTTGCACAGCATAGCTCACTAGTGGGAGCTCCAAGAAGGGAAACACTACCCAGACTGGCAAAAATGCTCTAAAGCCTGCTAAGAACAAGACAGATCTGTAAAACAGCTGGGAGAGCTGAACTGGCACATCTCTAATTGGGTGCCTTCTACAGATCGATCAATAGCAACTATTTCTTGGAACATATTTTCCCACTTAGGATAGATCTAAAATAGATACAAGAACATATATTTAAGATGGATCCCAGGGCCCTACATACAGTCTTCACTATCTGTACGTTCATGTGTGCATATGGTGACTCTTCCATATATAAGGCTTGTTTACTAAATTATGAACATTTATTACAGGAGTTTATTTTGATACAAACTACAATAAAATAACAAAAATATTGACAAACTCCATATTTTATATTTAAATATGTTCTAACACTTTTAAAATCACTTATTAAAACTAAAACTTAGTTGAAAATTAATTGCAATCATGGAAAGATGGTGGATCGTGATCATATCCCATATAAAATACTTGTGCCTGATAATGAAGAGTCATACCTGCTCTGAATTTTCTTCTCAGTACATTATTTTATTTAAGACTGTAGGTAAAGAAAGATTTTTTTCTCTGCATATTTCATGCTGACATATGTAGCTGTCTTATAAAATATGCCTTTTCGTCACCAAGAACTTCACTTCTGCAGCATGTTCAGCATGCCTGATAAACATCTAATTTCAGAATTTACCATGCCGTCCACTTTCTTATCACCAACTACACTGATGTTGAAATGGCAAATCAATAGTTTTTTTTTTTTTATGGAGGAATCTACTTGGTTACTAAAAGGTCAGTCTTTCTTTGAGGAAATAACACAAGTGCTATTGAATGACAGGAAGGAAACTATCAAGTGATGGGCTGGAGAAAGTTACTTGAGGTCCAGAAAGGCTGAAGAGAAATCCTTTTGAGCTCCACTGTAGCACTGGGAATAAAAGCTGAAAACCAACTTTACACACAGACCACAGAACTGAGGCAAGACATGGGATAAAGAAGAAAGCAAAACTGTGTGGATCCTGAGTCTGTAGGAGTTGTGTGGCTAAGACGCATCTACAGGTGGGGGTTTTTAATTTGTTTGTAATTTCTGCAATTTCTTGCTGAAGTAACAACGGATTTTATTTACGAAATAATGAACAGAAACATCTATTTGGAAGACATATTGTTTTAGCCAAGAATGAGTAAAGCACAACAAATATGACTCATGCCAAACAGACAAGGATAAAAAAAGATCAGTATAGCTAAAACTGATACCAGAATGTGAAAAAAATGGCTATTCAAGAAAATGTTAAAAAAAGTCATATGATACAACTCAGCAGCTTTAAGATCAGAGTTGAGCCTGTATTGATCAAAGCAGTAGTTTCTTAACTTAGTTTAATGACTCAACAACGGTGTCATAATTTTAGTGGCTTTTCTCGGGAATGTTTACAGCTCATAAGTAAGTGTGGAAGATCTCTGGAAAATTTGGAACATTGCATTTTACAATTAGGCCTGTACAAGGGTGGGGTTTTTTTCAGCTTTATGAATGACCCAAAGACTCAATTTTACCATGAAGTAAAAAAACCCTAAGGTTTGGGTTGAACAAAGTTGAGGTGGCTTGAAAACTGGCTGAATGGTCAGATGCAGAGGGTGGTGATCAGTGGCATAAGGTCTAGCTGGAGGCCAGTAACTAGTGGTGTACCCCAGGGATCAATACTGGGTCCAGTCCAGTCCAAAATCTTCATTAATGATCTGGATGGTGGGGCAGAGTCCACCTGCAGCAAGTCTGCAGATGACACAAAAATGGGAGGAAAGGCTCTTACACCAGAGGGTCATGCTGCCATCCAGTGGGACCTCAACAGTCTAGAGAAATGGGCTGACAGGAACCTCATGAAGTTCAACATGGAGAATTGCAAAGTTCTGCACCTGGGAAAGAACAGCCCCATGCACAATATATGCTGGGGGCACCCAGTTGGAAAGCAGCTTGACAGAAAAGGACCTGGGGGTGGGCACTAAGTTGAACATGAACCAGCAATGTGCTCTTGCGGCAAAGGCAGCTATCCTGGACTGCATTAGGAGGTGTGTCACCATCAGATCGAGGGAGGTGATCCTTCCCCTCTCCACAGCGCTGGTGAGGACACACATGGAGTACTGTGCCCAGTTCTGGGCTCCCCAGTGCAAGAGAGACATGGACATACTGGAGAGAGCCCAGTGAGGAGGCACAGAATTGATGAAGGAGCATCTCTCCTCTGAGGAAAGGCTGAGTGAGCTGGGACTGGAGCCTGGAGAAGAGAAGGCTCAAGGGAGATCTCATCAATGTATATAAGAATTATACATTTTTGTTCCTAATTGAAGCTTTCTGTTAACTCTTGGTGAGTTAAATGGAGACTTAGTGGAAGGAAAGCGTTAGCATTATCAGCAAAAAGGCACTAATAGCAACAGCCTGTGCTCTCCACAATCTCTGCTGGATCCTTACATATAATATTATGCTAGAGAAATGACATAATCCTCACCCCCAATTTTCTCTACACACTCATGAAATCCACTCCTGATTCATAGAAGCATCAAACACACTCACAGTGGGGGAAATATTCATTGTCTTAGAATTGCACTTTTGAACAGGAGACAGAATATGAGTGTTGAGGAACTTTCTCTGTTCATTCAGTGGGTCTACTGCATCTTAAACATAGAAACCACTTGCCTGCACTGGAGTGAGACAGTGACCAGATGATACAAACATTCCTCTTGTGTTTCAGTGGCATTTGGCTCAGAACCACTGAAGGACACAGTGTTAGTAGGTAAGAAGTACAGCTCTTTCTGATTACCACAGAAACTGGATAAAGAGCTCCAAGAGCTACCAAGGAAGCAACCTGCAAGCAAGAAGAAACATGAAGTTAAAAGGAAATATACAAGGGAAATCAAAATGGAAAAAGAAAATGGACACAGGAAAGACAAATGGAAAGAGGAGCCCTACACAAGTGAAATTAATTTCGCTTTATTTCAGCTGTTTACCAGGCAGATGTCCACACCTGAATGGTCTATCTTCCCTGTACAGTCACAGGAGAGGTGGTGATAATCCTGCCAGTGCAGGATTATCCTAGGCTGAGGTTGACTTGGCCAGTGTAGGAGTCCATTTTAAGATGAGATGAATCACAGAAAAACTTCACTCCCAACACTGGCAACCTGTCCATGGTGAGAAATCATCACCTGTTCAGGAGCCAGCACAGACACAGTCATGAAGTCAGATGAATCCAGATGCTATTTGCTGATCCCAACGGTGTTTAGTTGCCAAAGTGAACTGCTGCAAGATCAGGGGGGATCTTGGGATTACAGAGCATCTCTCTCAATGTTCTGAAACTACATACTTCTTTCTCTCTCACTTGATAAACCCTTTCTGCAGACCTATGTGTATCCTAAATGGAAGTCCCTAACACTGAAGGGACCAAGAATTATTTTACAACTTCTGAAGAAAGAGTATGTGGGGGACAGGAGAAAGAAAGGATAAAACATTGAACATGTGCAGAAGCAATATTGCCAGTAGAGAAAGTAGCATTTCCTCTCTGCTTTTCTTTCCTTCCCTTCAAGATTCTGGGGCACTGTAACAAAAAGCAGAGAACAATGCAAAAAACAAGAAACACATAAATTCCACCCCAGTAGGTCTGTAATCTCACCCTGTCCATCTTCCCTGATAAGAAGTGTTGGCCTCCTCTTTTTCTTGCAAAAACACAACTGCTGAATGTAAACATAATGAAAAGAATTCATGAACCCAAGCTGCTGTGCAGAAAAAAAGTTACAAAAACATGTTTATTTTGCTGGTCCTAGTGTTGTGCCTTGTGACCCAAATGTGATTTGCTGACTGCTCTTGGTACCTGGGAGGGGGAAGGGCAGGTATAAATAGCTAATCTATTTCTCAGGGTCTCCCTGATAATATTTTAAAATCCTTTTTAGAACTACCAGTTTAACTGTGGCAATGACAAAGTGATCACTATCTGGGTGACTGCAGACAGTGTGAACAGCCTCTGCAAAATTCATGATGCACTGAAACACCAGCTGTGAAACTGAAGTCATAGCCAGGTGTGACTTTTGCCCAAAGGCTACCAAAAATGCTGTTTCTGATTTTACTGAAACTCTGTTGAATTGTTAATACTGCTAAGTACCAACACCGATGGACATTCCCAAATTAACTTACATGTTCTGGAAGAAAGCCTCAGCTCAGTCACCAGGATAGGAACCTGTAAAAAATTATGATTGAAAAGTCTGACAAATTATATGCATCATGCTGGAATAAAACCAGTTCTACAGCCCATGAACATCAATATTAAAAAAATGCATGAATGCTACCAGATGCCTGCTTACCTGGTGTCCATATTGTCTTTGGAGCTGCAAGTCTTCTCCTGGTAGTTTTTTTTTCACAAGTGGCGCACTTTCCTGAAAAGCCAGGACTCCAATGAGTTGGCATTTTTTAGCAAAACATGTTTTGCTAAAAAGTTCCTTCTGTGCTGTTGTAAGTAGGGCACGACTTCATGCTTGGCACTATTTAGCTATTAAGCTACTGAAACTCTGGACCAATTTCCATCAAAGTGGAAAGCAGGGTAGAGGTCCAAAGAAAATCAGTGGCTTCCCCTAAGGAAGAGGATGTCATGGAATGCTACCTGCTGTCTAATTAACTGACACATGGTTGATTCTGCCCAGCCACAGCATGTCTACATGCACAGCATGCAACAGTTGGGGAACAAGGTAGGGACTAATGTCAGGTAAATGTGCAAGGGATGGGGTTAATGTAGGAGAACAGCATCAGATGCAGGGACATAATCACAGGAAAGCAGAGTCCTGTGCTTTCAGGATATGGTCTACTTTACTTTTGACAGGTACCTTTTGTAAAGAAGCCTGAGCCATTATGGCATACATAAAAATAGTCTTGACTCAGTAGAGCACTGCTGAAGACATTTTCTCCAAATGTGAAAGAACCATCTCCAAAAGCATAATTTTTGCAGTGCATCTTGCACTCCACTCTGTTCAGAACTGCTAACACGTGCCTGCCTCAAAAATGAGCTGCAGTGCATTAGCAGTATGTGCCTAGGTCTACCATCCCTAGTCAACCATCCTATAATGGGACAGTGAAGTCATTATTTCTATTTCCTACATATGCACGTGGGGTTTTTTGTTGTTTGTTGTTTTGTTTGTTTGTTTATTTTAAAGTAAATTTAGACAACTGTACAGTAATAAAGACCAGAAGGGGCATTTGGAGGTCCAATTGCCCACACAAACCAGGATCAACTTAGAAAAGGTTGCTCAGGGTGTTGTCCAGGTGAGTCCTGAATGTCTCCAAGGATGGATATCCTACCACTCCGTGCCACTTGTTCCAGCATTTGGGGCAGGGTGGGGAAAATCCCAATGTCTATGTATTGATTTAATTATATTTGCATATGGTTTCTTGGAAAAAACAGAGAAAAATGAATTAATATTTGAAGGTAGAAAAATCAAAATTTGCAGTAGAAAATAAAAATTTTCCTTTGTTCACAGTCAAATAGTGCAGCTTATTGTCATGTGACATTTTTTAGATAACCAACGGAAAACTTTTTCAGAAGTTCGGTGTGTTATTTTAATCAGCAAGCACATTCCAAGTTATACTCACCAATGCAGATAACGTTCTAAAAGCAATAAAACTTCATGATAAGTCGCTAGGCAATACCTCTGAGGAGATGTGATGAAATATTTGTAGGAACAATGATGCTTTCATTTCTGCTTGTTCTTATGCCTTCAGGCCTTGCCTGGAGGTATGCACTGCTGGAATACTGGACTTTCTCACCATGATGAACAAGAGCATCAAAAATAATTTTTTACACTGATTACAGACAGGTGGAGAATTCAAAGTAAGTTCCAGTCAAGTGTTTTCATATAATGAATAAGGATAAGACAAGTCCCAGCAACTAATACAGGAAATCTCGAGAAACTAATTTTTCAGTTTTTAAGAAGTGGAGTAGAGAAGTGAGCTTTCTTGCAGGAATACTCTTTGTATTAAGCAAAATCTAAACCACTAGGTTTATGTCCATAAACCATGTCTCCGTTCCATGACTGTCCTGGCAAAAATACAAAGAATCATGACCTTTGACAACTTTTGTTCATGCTGTGGGAGTTAAAGTCCGCAAGAGCATCGGGGGCAGAGAAATTTTTGTGAGTTAGTGATTTACAAGAGTTGCTAGTCCTAGAATGGGAGTTACATGCCATATACCCAGATCTTTCAGAGAAGTTGTGTGTCAGTAAATAACTGCTGGAATTAGCTAATTCCATGCTAACTTTGCTTTCTTCTTCTAACCAGAGGTACCCATCAAGAGAAGTTCTTTTCTACTTATCCTGATGACCAAGCTGGTAACTTTATGATTCAAAGTACATTAGTCCTGGTAATATATAGGACTACATATAATAAGGGTAAATTTGAGGCACAATAAAGTGTCTGTTGAGATCAGGAAAGTCATTTCACTAGCTCTAAGTCAACTGCCAAACTGTCAAATCAGAATCTCTGCAAAATTTTGTTTTGCTAACAACTTTCACTTGAGAAACTGAAGTAAGTATTTTGTGTCTGAAAGTCTCAAACCAATTGTAATGTGTTGCTCTGGCCTGGAAGTTCCTGTTTCAACTTCCTGAAGTGACTAGATTACCTAGGATATACCCAAACCCTCTGTGAGTAAGCGCTGAGAAAATACAGAGTTAACTTTGATCCTGGTTTCATATCTCTAGTCCTCAGAAACGTATTTCCACATTACTCCTGTAAGCATTTAAATAAAGCAAAGGCACTAAACAAAGCATTTAAGCATATGCCTCTTAAGCAAGGCATATCATGTCAAAGGCACTTGAACTTCTATTTAACTCTGCTGAACGAGGATCAAGAATGCAATGTTGAGTTAGGGATGTACAGTCCTTCCTTGGCTGGCTCTCAGCGGTGGGGCACATTTCACAGTCAGAGAGGGCATGACCTACCTGTCCTACAGTCAATGGCCTACCTTCTAAAGCTAGCGGGGGTATTGTCAAAACCCTTGACTCATCTCAGCTAACAACTAATTTTGCTGTAATAATTACTGTTGAAGACACTGTTGTGTCTTTCATGAAATGCTGCTAGCCATGCCAAAAGTACCTGCTTGTGTTTTATTTAAAAGCAAACCAAATACTTGCATAAAACTTACATGAAATTGAAAGGTGAGTGCAGTTCACCCATTGGCAGCATTAATTTATGCCAGGTAGGTGTGTTGGTTATTTTCCTCCTTAGCTCTTTTAAAGAACTGCAAAACATAAAGAACAAGTGCTGACTCTTGGAGCGAGGCAGAGTTCCTTGTGTTGTTAATGGAAATAGGCAGTAATTGTTGACCTTAAAATACCTGAGAGTAAGCTCAAATACTTCCATCTCTTCATTACAGAAATACAACAGTACCCTATTGCAGTAACAGAACAAAGAGTATGCCAGGCAAATAACTACTGTAATACATTAGCATACTGTCTGGTGCAGCAAAAAGGCTTCAGGTATGGAAAATCTTACAGAAAGCTTCTTTTGTCTCTCTTACTGAAAAATAAGTGCTAGCACTTGACCTTTTCACCAGAGAGCAGCATTTTTTCATTCTGCACAGTATCACTGAATAAGGCACATGGCTGCAAGCACAGGAACCAGAACTGCAATGTTATTCCCTTCATAGGCTTCCTTTTCCCATGACTATGTTTGTCAGGAGTTGAAATGTAAGTGGTTTCTTAGTCCCTTAAGGCAGCTAGTGTACTTAAGGGAAAGACTGGGTATACTTTTCAAGTCAGGAACTTTCACATACACTTCAGCTATTCATTGAGCTGCCTTGCAGAGTCAATCAGAGCCCGCAGAAATATGACAAAGTAACTCCTGGGCAGTGAAGGTAGTGACAGGGAGCAGCTTTCTTTTCCCCTGTGATCCTGACACTAATCCACAGGGGTGGATCTGGTGCCACGGGGTGCTCCACTGATAGCAGCGGTGTCAAGACCTGCTCTTCTGTAGAGTGGAGACCTGAAACTGCAAAGATACTGCCACCAAATCTATGTGCTAACATTAAGGAAAACTAAGCAAAGCCAGGTGGCTTTGGGTTGCGTGAATTTCAAGCATTTTTTCTAGGAGGTTGTTCCTTCTCTTTTTGGAATTCTGAATTTCGTCTTCAAATTTAAGGTTAGAGGAATGAGAATTGAGACAGAACGTAAGCAAGGATCAAAAGGTGAAGCTTGTCTGTGACCAATACTTCTCTGATTTTTCAGAAACTTCAGTGACAAAAAATGCCCCCAGCCTGGACAACACTTTCAACTGTCTGTAGAAAAAAGCTGAGTATGTGAGAGTCCAAAGACTGTAATATATCTTTGAAGTTTTATCCTGATAGAGAATAAATCTGACACATTTACAACACTCTTAGAGGGACAGAAATCAAAATATTATCAGAATTCTTTGCTATACTCAGAGCCAGCTGGTTTACAAGTTTAACTGTCCAACCCTTCAATATTTTCCTAGCTATATTTATTTATAAGAAGGTATTTAGAATTCTGTGCCAGAGAGACACTGTGAGTAAACTACCTCTTAGAGAATCCAGCCTTTTCACCATGTTTTATACTGTCATGCAGGACTGTAAATAAAAACTCACTGATTTTTTTGATAAAGGGATTCAGGAGAATAAATCCTACCCTACATGTCAATCCTGCATACATTTGCAGCTCGAACTCCAGAAAAAAAAATATTCCCATGAATGCAAATACAGAAGCCCTTAACAGAATAACACAAGACTCAATTTGTCACTAGTTAGTATGTGGAGGAGATGTATTAATATACAAATCAAGACTTCTCAGAAAATTCCCTGCATTGTGAGATAGGTGATAAAGATACAATGATGAGACAAAGGGAAGTCAGTGTAAAATTGCATTTCAAAATAAGAATCTGTTGAAATCCACTGTAATATGAATCTGAAAGTGAAATATATGTATTAGAAAAGACTGAAGGAAAAACAGTCTTACTAGTACTGCAAAGTTTATGTCCAGACCCTGCATGGTAAGAGTAGGAGAAATCCTAACATTTTCCCATGGAACTGAGAAGTAACAAAAGTTGCCATTCTGCATGAGAATAACTATGTGAGCTTCCAAAGTTTTCCATTTCAAACTGAAAGCAATATTTCTCTAGTAAAAATAGTCAGGTCTGGAAAAATCACTGCCTCTTGCTTTCATATCCCAAATAAAAAAGAAGAAAGTCAAAGCTCTTTCAAAATAGACCAGACTTGAGGTTTTCTTCCTATCAAAGAAAATGTCCCATCAGGGCAGGAAGGACTCAGTTTTCAGTCCTTCCTCTCTCAGAATTGGACAACTCAGCAGAATCTGGAGATGGGGGGACCGGGTGTTGTGTGAGTTTGTGGCGGCTGGTGTTACCAGGAGCCTCAGCTTTGGATCAGCCTGAGGCTGAAAAGAAACCCCTTCAAAAAGAAAATTTCATTGATCCTGCTGTGTTCTTGTAAAAGGATTTGTTTTGTATGAATCAATCTTTTTCACCAAAATGTTTCTTAAAAATCCCAGTCAGTTTTAACCTCTATTCAGCTTTAATAGTCAGCTTTGTGAACAGTAGTGTCCTGCAATAGTAGACATTGAGTGCAGTACTGCAGCAAACAGCACAGCAGAGATGCTAAAGAAACGATTCAGAGAACCCCCCAGACTCTCTCAACACTTTCTAGAGATTGTTCATTTGCACAGTAGGGGTCAGTTTTCAGGGGTTCTCTGCCTGGTCATTATTTTCACAACATGTCTGTCACTCAGCTGACGGGATACTTCCATAGTCAATGTTTGTTGTGGTTTGCCTGTTGCATATGGTTCTTGGAACAGAATTGTAACATATTACTAGAGCAGCAAAGGGACAGAAACCTCAGCTTTAATTTAACTTCTTTAAAGTAGGGATTGACATGTAAGAAAATAATCTAATTTATAACAAATGAATAGTAAGGAACTGAAGCCAAAATATTGTGACTAATGGACCTATCTTTGGGGTTGGGCCTGCTTTGATCACGGAGCTGGACCAGGTAGATGACCTAAAGCCTAAAGCATTTTCTGATTCTATGATGAAGTTCCAACTAGGAATAACTACATTGCCCTGTTAGCATATAACTCTAGGTTTTCCGGTGTGCAATAGCAGCCTTAAAAACTAAGTTTTCCTCAGTAAAATGCCTAAGCAGTTGCTACAGTGACAGCAAAATCAAAAGAGAAGCATTTGCTGAGGGTGATGGTAAGGGGAATTTTTACAATGTGTAAATCAGAAACCTAGGGCTTGGGCCTAAAGCTATCCTGATCCCTTTCTTAAATCTGAACCCTGGGCACGAACACCCACTGAATCTTACACAGAAACCTGAAATGTGAACGCAGAAATCTCATCTCAAGCCTGAATATGATGTGTAATAGCCCAAATTAGGTCAAGCTTACACAATTTAAACCAAACCAACCTAGATTTAAACTGCTGCTGGAAAGGGTTGACATCTCTGTCTCTTTCCTTCTCTCTTCCCTGCACCAATATTTGCACAGCTGATCCTGCTGATCTGCTAGGACCAGGTTAACAATTTCTTTTTTAGCTTTTCAATTTTTTTCTTTTCTTAAAATGAGGTTAATTTTCTGCCTAATGACTTATCTGATCTAGCTCAGCACATAGTATCATGAACATCTAATGCAAGGAAAGTGGAAGCAGCAGGAAGGAGTCCTCAAGCCAAAGAGGAAACAGGACTCTTACTAATAGTTCAGATTTATTTACTGCCTGTGTAGTCACAGCTCCAGGCTGCTGTCTTCCATGAACGCTCCCTCCACCATGTCGTGCTATTTTTTCAGTAACATCCGCCAGACAGCAGTAACTCCTCTACCTCACCCTATTCACCTTCATCTTCACAGGTTGTCAAAAATCGATTTAGGAATAAAATAATAATAAAAAACCCACAACACCCCACAGTTCTAGTTTCTTTGTTAGCAAGTAACTGAAAATTAGCAATAACAGGGCTTCTAAGTGAGAATTAGTGAGTGCTAACAAAACCTGGACTAAAGTTATTCCTTTTCCTCTCTCCTACACAGAAAGGCTGGCTACATAATTTGCTGGCCCTGTGAACTTCATGCCCTGTCTGCTAAGGTAGCAATTAGCTAAAGAGCAGGTGGATGGAAGAGTGATAAATAAATTATCGGTAAATAGTCTGGCCAACATACGTGCAGTCTCCTGGAAAAGCCTTTCTTTTGTCCCAGTGCAATAAAAATCACAGGCAGAGGTAAAATATGTTCCTGCTTCTTCATAAAAATCAGTCTCCAAAACTGCCTAGCCTGTTGTCGTGGTTTGACCCCAGCCAGCAACTAAGCACCACGCAGCCACTCACTCACTCCCCCCCCTCCAGTGGGATGGGGGGGAGAATTGGAAGGAAAAAGGTAAAGCTTGTGGGTTGAGATAAGAACAGTTGAATAGAAGAGAAAGGAAGAAACTAATAATAATAACAATAATAAAATGACAATAATAACAAAAGGATTGGAATACACAAAACAAGTGATGCACAACGCAATTGCTCACCACTTGCCGACTGACGCCCAGTTAGTTCCTGAGCACCGATCCCCCCAGGCCAAATCCCCCCAGTTTATATACTGGGCATGACATCACATGGTATGGAATATGCCTTTGGCCAGTTTGAGTCAGCTGTCCTGGCTGTGTCCCCTCCCAACTCCTTGTGTTCCTCCAGCGTTCTCGCTGGCTGGGCATGAGAAGCTGAAAAATCCTTGACTTGGTATAAACACTACTCAGCAATAACTGAAAACATCAGTGTTATCAACGCTCTTCTCATGCTGAATCCAAGACATAACACTATACCAGCTACTAGAATGAAAATTAACTCTACCCCAACCAAAACCAGGACACCTGCCTTGACCCACAATCCTCACCTTGCCCTTCCTCCTCTCCCAAAAGACTGGCAAGCATGACTCCCTCGCCTGCACAGGAGCAGCCAGCAGCCCTCTAATAGAAAAGGAGGGAAATAGCATAAGAGTCCAGGTGCAGTGTTTAGTGGTGCCTGGGAAGTGGTGGTTGGGAGACACGGAGGCTGCTGCATGGGCAGCATCCACCTCTGCAGCTGCTGCAGCCTCAGAGGTGTCAGCAATTGCAGCATTTCCTCTGCGGGCTGGATGTGAAAGGAAGGGTCAGCGCAGGCAGAGCAGGGGGATAAATCATCATTCTCCACTTCCTTTCTTTATTATTTCTTCCCTGAACTTTGGTGACGGGATAGGGGCAGGTGAGTGGCCAGTTCCCCTTGCTCTGCCCAAGAACTGGGCATTTCTTTGGTCCAGGGTTGCAGTAACTGCTCACAGCTCCTTACGAAGGCCACTGCAGGATGGGGAGGCCTCACCTTTGCCTCAAACCATCATCTCTGGCAAAAAAATAAACCCACCAAAGAGCATTCTCCTCCAGAAGCCATGTGCAGAAGACATCCCAATATCTACAGCAGCCTGAAATAGTGTTCCTGCATTTTCATAATCTGCCCTAACAAGATTGTACTGCCTCAGACTACACACCCACAAGTCCTGTTAATTGAGTGTAGAGGAGTGGTGACTAAACTGTCTGCTGGGTAAACCCAGACTGTTGTACTTACCTTACCAATCACATGAGAAAGCAGTGCAGAAAGAGCACACCTGTACTGACTATCACACAATTTCTGAGAAGGCTATACGAAACACTTAAAGAATAAAACCATACATTTCAATAGTCCATTCACAACAACTTTCCTTTCATAATGAAAATACCAGTAGATCAGGAACAATCATAGTTAGGGCCTTGTTCGTATAGGACTGATGACAGACCACTTGAAGCCCTTCATACAAGAGCCTGCCTCTTTGCCTGACGGGTCTTATTCTGAGCACTTGTTTGCTGCTGAACCAGAAGACACAGCCACATGATTAAACCACCTGACATCATTTATCTTCCTTTGCTACTGCTAAAGTGGATTGAGGTATTTGTTAATTTTCTTCCATCAGACAAAAAAAAGAGTTGCTGCACTGAGGCTGGGGACTGTAGGCTTAAAATCCATCATTCCTTTATTTAGCCATTAGGACTTGACTGAGGCTCAGTGTTACTTTTGTATGGTATTAAGGGGATCATTTAATAGTGCTATAAGCCTAAGGCACAGCATTAGGATAGATTTGAAATGTCCATGCCCTTTTCTTAAATGAAAATATGTTTATTGAGAACATTAGGCCATTTTATAACCAATAGCCCTATTGTTTACCCTATGTAGTTCATGAGGACAACTTTATGCTATTTTTTTCTCTTATTAGTAAGCGGGCTGTTTGGTTGCAAAACAAGTCAATTATTTAATGATAAAGTCCTCTGTTTCAATAGTGTTGAAGGAATATGAAGTTGACTTTCTCAGATTTGCATAAGAAAAGCTTGAAACTAGAAATATACTTTCAAAATAATGAATTGCAGCCATTTGAATTTAAAACATTAGACCTCTATGATCAAATAAATCACATCTAGCAGAAACAATGATCATAAATAAGCACAAAACATTTCCCCTCCCCCCCAAAAGTTTACATCTCTTTATCCTCCTGATAGTGACAATAAAGGTAACAGGAAGAAAAAATATGTCCAAAAAAAAAGAATATAATGTTTCTTTTTTCCCCCATGCATACTATACCTGAAATACTGTTAGTGCTCTGAAGGCTGATTTGGAGTATTCTCCCTTTAAATATCACTAGATGGTACCACTTTGCGGACTTCTTTGCACTGAATGAAAATGTGACCCTAAATGGTGATTTAAAGAGATTATATTTATTATAATACAATTTTGTTCAGTTGTGTTCATGTCTGATGGCTGCATTTATCCATGTGTTTAAAATCTGTGTAACTTCAAAAACTCAGACAGTAAAACCCTTTTGAGAATGAAATAAAGGAGGGGAAAAGCTAGGTGACTAAAAGAGTGGGTCTATGCCTTCGTTTTGACTTGAGGAAGTGCTTTAGGTAGAACAGGGGACTCTAAATACATACCAGTAATATAAGAGCTGAAAACCATTTGGGTGGAAATCTTCAGAAAACCAAACCAGTTGCAGCATCTCTAAGCAAACTTAAAAGTATACAAGCAGGGGAAGCCCATGAAAGCAGACTTAAATGGTATTTTTCACTGTAGTCATGTCCAACATGACAAGGATCAATAATTGTGTTATTCATTGCAGAGGTAAAACCCACATTTTATTCAACGTGAACAAAAATGAAAATGTTTTAGCCCTCCTGATAGAAATGCAAAATTCTGTTCAGAAGTTTTATGTTGGCGATTGCTGACCCAACAGACACTCTGTGTGCCAGAAGATACAGACAGAATGGTATGAATCCTTTCTGCAAGAGTCCAGTTGAAGCCTCCTTAAGAAGAAGAATAATTCAAAGCTGGCTTTTCCAAAGCTGAGGCACTCATCAAACCAGTGACTGAGTGACAGTTCAGAGATGGGATACTCTGAGTTTCTGTTCTATTACTGTTCCATTTTGCACACTATGAATAGGGATTAGCAATGAGCCCAGAACTCTGCAACCCCAGCTACTAGCCATCAGGCCTTGGGCATTCCTCTGAGAGAATGTGAGTCATGTATCTGGACACCCTCACTGTAGAAGAGATCCAAATTTGGGGCCTCCTTCATCCTGTTTGAATGCACTGACTCCAGCTTAAAAATGGGGGGTGGGTGTTTTGTTTTAGGAGAAGATTCTCTTTAATGAATCAAACAGAGATTCTCAGACTATTGATCAGATTGTAAGCTATGCTTATTATCAGAAAAGTTATAAGGATAAACATAGCTGAATAGAGTGAGAAGCAAAAGTCCAGGCACCAGAAGCTGAAGGGGAAGAAAAAACAAATTCCCCAAGCAAGAATTAAATATGAGGCATGAGGGCATTAAAAAATGAATATGCTGTATCTTCCATTACCAACCAACCTAGTCAATTCAGTACTGGCATGCAGGCTGCTACTGTAAAAGCCCACAACCAAGGAAGGGATATTCTGCACTGAAGGTAAACTGAAAAAATAATAATGATAATCCAGTTTCTGCTGAGAAGATTCAAAGGAATAGGTAGTGAGCAGACCTAGGCATTATATGTTCAGCCATGAGAGAAAGTCAATTCCTTCAACAATGCACTTTGCCAGCACTGACTTATCTGGAGCAGGATTTGGTCATTTTGGAGTAATTAGGGCCAGTTCAGAAAAGCCCTCTTCCATTTTTGCAGTTCCTCCTTGGAACTGTCCGGTGTTGAGGGTCTTGCAGAGAAGATGATAAAAGATGACAAGTGCAAGTGACGTGGTGTTGTCTGGTGACATATGCACATTAAAACCCAGAGAACTGCTCTGGGGGAAAAAGCAGCATTTGCATACCTCTGACTGACCTGGATCGGGGAGGTAATTTTTGTCAGGGGAAAGGGTGCCACCACACTTAGAGCTGATGGGAGAACTTAGAGAAGGAGGCTGTTTTTAAGTGAAAATCATTAAGTGGGGGAAAGACTTATGGTTAAAAGTTTTGAATCTCCCAATAACAACATACTGGCATTTTCAGTACAGCAGGACATCTTGGGAGGAAAAAAGTTTCATGAAGAACCTGATTTCCTTTTCTTTGTCACAAAAGGTTTGCAAGAAATATCTGCCCAACTACAGGTCAGGTCTCGTTTAACATACCTGCGCATCTACCACTTCATGATTGTCCCACTCAGAAAAACAATAGTAAGAAAAAAACAGAGCAGAGCAATCACGTTTTACCAAATCAAACTCTTATCCCTCAACACTTCCCTTCCCTACTCCATCTGTTCCCTGATAACAGCAAAGATCTTTATATTCTTACAGCTGCTGTTCAGGACACCATGACCTGCAACATCCTATTGGAAGTTTTGGTGTAGCTCCTTTAAAAATAGAGATTATGACGAAGAACAGATATTGCCAGTCCATAAATTCTAGAGGAATTTTTATATTCCCCTTTTAAAAATCTACTTATATGCCATTTTCCCCAGACATAATGATAGAACTGTGTTCCACCTAGATGCAGACCTCAGGGAAAAGCCCACTCTCTCTTGCTCTGGGGAGAGCAGGGCAGGCAGCAGAAAGGTTTGAACAGAAGCTTTGTTTCTCCAGCACCATCCTTATGACAAGAAGTCACAAACACTATGATGCTGCTCTGTAGTTTTCCCAGGGAAAAGCTGCTTTGTTCCCCGGCCTCTTCAGTTTTCCTTTTTTTCAGGTGAGACAGATGATATGTATGAATGGCTTGTTTTCACTGAAGGCTATGTCACTCTCTGAAGAAAGGGCAAAGCAGAGCCCTCTGCAATTCAACACAACATCTTCCCCTCTTCTCTTTGGTAGCAACAGAGCCTGTTCAGGGCAAGCACCACACTTCAAAAAGTGGCAGTCACATGAGAGAGAAAGCTGCAGCTCTGCAGTTCTGGAAACTTGCAGGTCACGTACCACTGTCAAAAGGAACCAGGAATGTATTAGGCAGGGCACAGAGATAACAGAAAAATGAACTCTCTTTGACCAGAGCCAACAGCTCGGGGTTCACTACAGCTCCATGGCCTGACTCCAAATGTACAAGCAAGGGACTCTCCTAAAGACACAGTGGGCATGGAAGAGTGAGCTGGAAACAGCTTTTGTTTCTGTTCTGACTTAATGACGTGGAGTTTTCTTATTGACAAAGTAAACTGTAAGTCACATCTCATCTGCATTTAAAGGGCATTTGGTCTTTTGGGTGAGCTCACTATGGGAGAAGATCTAGACATACCCATCTCAAAGCTGTAGCCAACCTGAGGTCCCACCATAGGTTTTTTGTAACAACTGAATCCAGTTCCTCCAGATACCCAGAGCAGAGAAGGAATTGATATCATGTTCCTTGCAGAACTTCATCAGGCCTGCTGTTGGCTTGATTAGGGAAATGATGATGCAAACATTGATACACTTTTTTTGGCCTTTATTTTCTAAAACTCGGTTTCCTCATCTAGATGAAAACAATGTTATTTACTACTTACACAGCACTCAAAGCACTCCAGAATGGAGGAAAAATGGGATTTTCTGCTTCCTCTTTAACTCAATAAAATTATACTGTCCAGGCTTGGCTAAAGAGATTTTAGAATGTTCATCTTCAAATGCAGATTTTGGTTATTACCTTGCTAGCTGAACTCATAACCACAGATTTTTCAGTGTTCTTTGTCTTTGCAAACATAAACTTAAACTCCATCTCAGAGCCACAAGTTAGAGCTACAGCAAATTCAGCAGTCCCAAACAATAATTATATGAAATCAGTTGCCAATCATAGAATTACATAGAATAAACCACCAATGGAAGAGGAGAATGAGAGGGAGAGGGAGGAGAAAAAGAGAAAAAGTGTTCTGCAAAAAGGTTTTGTTGCCATTAGACCTTTCCAGAATTCCTTGGGTTTACTAAATTTCATGCTAGTATTAGTGAATAGGATAACATAAATTCTCCTCCAAATCTTACATTTACAACTTCAGTTTCAAGACGTTTATTCATTGAGTTCTGAGCTTTGAGTATTCTGAACAGACTCTATGAAAAGTTTGATTTAAAATAAAAGTATACGATATACTCTATGTGCTTTGTTCTATTCCAATTATAGTGTTCGTTTCAATGCATTGTGAATGAGACTTTTTTCCATGTTCTGCTCTTTCTGTTTGTCTTTCATGGATATATCTGATTAAATTTTAAATCATTTATGGATAGTGCTTGCATTCTATTTCTTGAGCCCTTACATTGGATACATTTCACATTTGAATTTACTTCTAGCCTGGAGAGAAAAGGAATGTGTGTGCTTCAGAGTTGTTGTCTAGTGTTTTCCATACGCTAAAAATCTGTATTATCACTTTTATTTATTAACTATTTTTAAAAAGAGGAATTGGATGCTTCTCCATTGTTTATTTTCTCAGTTGCAAGAATCACAAAAATCTTTGGTTTATTGCTCTTTGGAAAAGCATCTTTCTACTTTATGAGCTCTGTGCTAAACCATGCCTTTAGTCCAGAAGAAAAGCACAGATTATATTAATACTGAGCTGACAATGTGCAGATACTTCTCTGCTCTTTTCTTAATCCAACAAACAATCAGCATCTGAATGCCACTAACAGCCATGTGGAAACTGGCTAAGTCAGCACTTCTTAAAGGTCAAAATGTTCCAAATAGCTCAAATCAAAGCTGAGGTTTTCAGTACTGTATACAGGGGTTTCATTTTCAAACACAGGCATTCAGAGAGAGAAATATCACTGGATAAACTAGCAGCAACTGATTCCTAGCACCCTGATCTTGGGCATCTCTCCTGCCTGTTGGGGCAGCTGGAGAAGCGGTGGGGCACATCCGCTCCTCAGTGAAAAGCCTCTTTTGCCTGCAAAGTCGCCAGGGTGTTCAAACAGCACGACTGCATATTCAGCTGCTCTGTGCACGGCAACTCCTACTCCAGTTCCTGAGAGCTACCCCAGGGAGAGATGTGTGGCTCAGATCCCTCCCTTCACAGTAGTTGCAGAGTCTGTACCAGGACATCTGAAATGGACAGTTTTAGAAAATGCTGCGGGCCTTTCTGGTCACATTCATATCACAAGGCATTCCTCTACCATCCCCAAGGGGAGAAGAGCCAAGTAATTGAAGAAGCTGAAGCTGTAGGAACTGAAGATTTTGACAGTTCAGAACACCGAGTGCAATCTTGTCACTGCTATCTCTTTTTTATATTTTAGATCATATTGCCTAAGACAAAAACCCCTCTTTAAACAATGGCATTTACAAATTGCCGTATAAGCTTAAATAGTTCCCCCAGTAATATCCTCTCGTATATTACTTGAAGTGGAGCATTTACACCACTGGCATCAGCTATTAGTTACTCACTTGCCCTGTGGTGGTGCATCAAGGCATCAGAGCCACCATTGACTCATTGTGTTTGGCTTCATTCAAACCTGACTGCAATTACAGTGCCTGCCCCAACGGCTGGACAGGCCAAATCATGAGGCTTTTCCCATTGATTTCAGTGACCTTTGCAGCAGATCCACAGGGTTCTTTTCTGATAAAATAGGATTTTGTCAGTGCAGGGCAAGGTCCTGATTAACCAAAATGACTGGAGAGAGTAACAGGAGTAAGGGTTCAATTAATCTGAACAGTAGATCCCCATCATGCATTTCAAAGGGCTAATCTGCGTGCTTCTACAGACGGCTACTATTGACTGCTGCAGCAGAGGCAAACTGACCCATCAAAACCAGGGCTACTACCACAAGGTACTGCACACTCTGCAGACACAAAGGTCTGCCCCACACTACAGACTTGCAGTCTGCACAAGGTAGAGTCACACAGTTTGAGAAAGCTTTCCAGTGAGGCAGCCGAAATGCTCAAGTTTTTAATACTGATCCTGGACTGAGACCATAGTTAGAAAATCAGCCAGGAGAGGGTGACTTGTAATGATTCATCCTCACTGATCAACCTTCAGGAAACAGATCAAACTACTGTAGGTTGTTTTGGAAAACAAATAATGCCAAGATCCGTTTGATTGTTTGCAAACACTAAGAGTCAGTTAAAAAACGTTCCTGTGGAGGTAGCACAGATTTCACCCAGGCTAAGAGATGGGCATTTAGTTCACTCAGTGGGCAAAAAGAACAGGAGGGTGATCAGGAACCCTCAGCCAAATAAAGGTAGAAAGTCACTGTAATAGAGAAAAGCTGGAGAAGTCAGAGATCACATCCGCTGAAGTAAGGAAATGTTGCTGAAGTCCAGAAATAAAGCTGGAGTCACAGAAATAGATTAGAAGGGCAGATAATCAATGCAGACAAGAGACACAATTAAAAAAACCTGTTTCAAATGTGACAGTTTTGCAAACAGAGTTTCAAGAAAAGATTAAAGAAATTAAAGCCCCAAACCCAGAACTTTGCTGAAAAGTACCAGTTTTAAAGAAAAGAACAGTTTTAAGATAACAGAACACATTGGGCAGGATAAGCCAGGTCAAGGAAAGCTTGAGAAAGGTTATAAAATTAAAAGCATGAATCAAAAGGCAAAAAATTGAAGAGAAGGTTGCCAGCCAATAACCAGAACCATTTGCTCTGGAATGACCTTCTAGAGCTGCTGTAAGAAAGCCTTGATCTGTGTGCTCCACAGGTCATATTACCAGGTACACGGCTGAACTCTGACTACCCTTACCAAAAGCAGTACAAGGAGTCAGCAGTGTCACAGTAGGAGCTTCTCTTCTGGGCACATAATTTGAGCCAGAAAATCTTTTCTTTGTTCACAGTAAGCTAGTCCTAACCTCAGATGCAACCTGGCCCATCAGTAGTTCACATTTAGCACATAAGGGACTGCACAAGGCCATCACTTAAGCCGTAGTGTGATCTTCTTTGGGGAGAAAATTGGGCTGAGGAACTGTCCTGGTTTTGGCTGTGATAGAGTTAAATTTCTTCCTAGAAGCTGGTATAGTGTTGTGTTCTGGATTTAGGATGAGAATAATGTTGATAACACACTGATCTTTTAGTTGTTGCTAAGCAGTGTTTACACTAAGTCAAGGACTCTTCAGCTTCCCATACCATTCCACCAGTGAGTAGGCTGAGGGGGCACAAGAAGCTGGGAAGAGACACAGCCAGGACAGCTGACCCAAACTGGCCAAAGGGGTATTCCATACCATATGACGCCATGCTCAGTATATAAATGAGTGTAAAAGCTGGCCAGGGGCCACTGCTCGGGAACAGGCTGGGCATCGGTCAGCAAGTGGTGAGCAATTTCATTGTGCATCACTTGTTTTGTATATTCAAATTCTTTTATCATTATTATTATTAATTTTTTTTCCTTTCCTTTTCTGTCCTATTAAACTATCTTTATCTCAACCCATGAACTTTACTTTTTTTGTTTGATTCTGTCCTGTATCCCACTGGTGGGGGGCCTGAGCAAACGGCTGTGTGGTGTTTAGCTGCCTGCTGGATTAAACCACAACAGGAACAAAACTTGACCAAAAGCTTGCACACAGCAATATGCAAAGGGGAAACAAAATAAGAGAATTTGAGGCATAGAGCGTAGGAGGTAAGGCAGCAATGTCATTTCAGACCATCAGCCTAAAAGCATGGAGGTCAGGCACTGAAACTGTTTTCTCTTTCCAAAGGTGAAAATGCTTTCAAGGTTGATTAACTAGTAAAAGAGAGAAAAGAGAGAAAAGCCAGGAAATTAAAAGTGCAGAATGTTCATGTTAGAAGTTGCTGACTCTGGCAGCCTGACAGAGGCAAGGCTGCTATGGTTTCATGCCCCACGTCCAACTAGTAGCGAGGCTAAATATGCATTCCCAGCAGGTGGACACATAGAAACACACCTGTATAATACATAGATACATGCACATGCCAGATGCACAGTTCAACACAGAGAGAAAACAGAGAAAACAGGCAGACTGAGGAACGAGGTCAGGCTCTCAGAGGGATTGTGTAGGAACATTGCTTCATATGTGGGGAAAAAAGCACAACCTCAGTAAAAATGCTTTGCATGGTAATTTGGGAGTCAAACCCAAAGGTAGTTACATTGCCTCTCATATATTTGCAAATCATTATCAAAGCAACAAGTAACTAATTTCTGAGTAAAACCAATGTTTCCTACAGATTTTCCCTTGCAAATTAAAAACCTTAATCTTTATGGAGCCTTGGGGTAGAGGTGGTAAATATTCTATGGAAGGTCACTGTGTTTGTCGATGGCACTTCTGGCGAAGCTGAAGTTGTACTTGTCTATTTATAGCATGCACACGCACAGAGAGAAGAAATCCTAGCAATCTGTACAGTGCAAGCTTCATCTCATTCTTCAATCATCCTGCATGTTTTTGGTTACAGAGAACAGAAACAGTCTGCAAACTAATTCATTCACAGACTTGTTTCTCCCATTAAAAATGTTGCAATCTTTTGGAAATCATAGAGCACACAAAGCCTCATCCCTTATTTCAGAACTCAATACACTGCATATATTCTGGGCTGTACTTTGGTTGTGTTGGGTGGCTTTTCCTTTTTTTAAAAAATTGCAGTCCCAGAAAATTTATGCAATATTTACTCTTCTATTAAATAAAACATGAGCTGATACTGTACTGATTGCTGTAGGCACTTCATTAAACACACTCTTGGTTACATTTAATATAAGAGAAAATTGTTTGTTAAGGGACTCGATCAGTCAGCATCTATTGGCTCAAGTTTTGCGGTCCCCACAAGTTGAGCTGTGCAAACAATTTTCAGTTCACTGGTCAGACATAAAAATGAAGCACAAGGTTTTGAGGGCTGTAACAAAGTTTCTTAAAAAAAATTCTGGAAAAGTTTTAATTGAAGGAAGGAAAATTCAGTTGCACAATGCAACGCTGAAATACTGATTTAAAATGTACTGGGAAAGTTTCATCCGTTGAAATGAATTAATCATATACACAAAAAAAATGGCAACACTACTTTTGTTAAATTCAATAAAGTAGTGTTTCTCATTTTTCCCAAAGACAGTCATACAGCTGGAGGCACACATCCCTAACAAGGATGCCTCTAGAGTCATTCTTGCTCCTTCAGGCCACAGAGTTAATTACCCAAGTGCTCTGACTCTTTGAGTAACCCAGGAAAGCACTTCAAATGTCCTTCTCTGGGTTTTGAAGGAATCCTTCTGCTCCAAGCCACAGGCCTTTAACTCCGTGGGGAATTGGTGGATCTTCACAGGTGTGTCAGCATTGTAGCCAAAGCAGAGGCCTGTGTCACCCACAAGTTATATTTGTGCTAATCAGGATAAAATTAATATTAGCTTGCCTTGAACCTGAATATAGGTGTATTAAAATGATATAGCAATAGCACGTGAGTTTTTTGTAGTACTGTCAGCAAAGCACAATTTTAAATAAGGATGCGAGCAGTGTGATCATCCAAAAGACAAAGGTGGGTGAAATTGCACATAGGAGACATGCAAGGCAAGGAGGCATGAAAGAAAGGGCAAGATAAGCATGAGGGCATGCAAAGAGGCAGGGCATCCTCCCAAATACAGAAGAAGGGTGAGTGTCAAGATGAGAGAAATGAAGCAAAACAGCAAGCAGAAAGGACACCCTCCTCTGCCGCCCTGCCATTTTTGGAAAGAAAGGGCAATAGTGTAAAAACTGGCAAGAGCAAGGAGAATCTAAGAATTAAAAAAACACATACAGTTTGGTTCTGATTTTTCCCACTAAGGATCTGCCCAGCCTGCTTGGCATGATCTCAGGACAAGGAACCACCCAGGACTCTGGCCATACGGACTCACTGTATGGCATCAGTTCCATGGTACTATATACCCCTAGCTAATTTAGAATACAATTGTGTAAGACTAACATATACAGAATATGACTGTATCAGACTTTTGTATAAGTACAGGTATTGAGTAATGTTGCATAAGAACTGCCCAAGTGTGCTGTTAATGAATGAATTCAATGCAGTATAAAACTGGCCAGATTTGCCAGTCTTCTAAACATGGCCATCAAATCCCTAATTCCCTGAGATATGTAAATGCATAGAGATGATATAGATCTAGGTACATGTATAGGTGTAAGCATAGGCATAAACGTAGGCATAGATGTGTACACATAGAGTCTGTTGCAACAGTATGCATAGGAACAAGTATTTTAGAGCAGGTGTAGGATCTCCCAGGAAAGGAACAGTCTCTACTGACTTACAGAAATATCAGAAAATTCTGAATTTAAGCCAGACAGGATGAAGAGGGTAACCCCTTACTATTATTAGGACATTATTAGTAATTTGTTTTGTATGGAAACCCACCACTTAATTAAATATCTACTTCAAAGTCATGATGCTTTTCTGACATGTTGTCCTGGTTTCAGCTGGGATAGAGTTAACTGCCTTCCTAGTAGCTGGTACAGTGCTATGTTTTGAGTTCAGTATGCGAAGAATGTTGATAACACTGATGTTTTCAGTTGTTGCTCAGTAGTGTTTAGACTAAAGTCAAGGATTTTTCAGCTTCTCATGCCCAGCCAGTGAGAAAGCTGGAAGGGCACAAGAAGTTGGCACAGGACACAGCCAGGGCACCTGACCCAAAGTGGCCAACGGGGTATTCCATACCATGTGACGTCCCATCTAGTATAGGAACGGGGAAGTGGGGGGGGGAATCGCCGCTCGGGGGACTGGCTGGGTGTCGGTCAGCGGGTGGTGAGCAATTGCACTGCGCATCATTTGTACATTCCAATCCTTTCATTATTACTGTTGTCATTTTATTAGCGTTATCATTATCATTATTAGTTTCTTCTTTTCTGTTCTATTAAACCATTCTTATCTCAACCCACGGGTTTTGCTTCTTTTCCCGATTTTCTCCCCCATCCCACTGGGTGGGGGGGAGTGAGTGAGCGGCTGCGTGGTGTTTAGTTGCTGGCTGGGGTTAAACCACGACACATGTCAATTGATTTGATTTGATTCTTTCATACCAGAGCTTTCAAGCTACTTTACAGAAAGAAAAACAGCTACTGATTCAAAGAGCAAGAAAAAAAGTGAAACAGCTACTCTACTGTACGGGGACAGTGTTGGAAATAACAATAAGCTCATGATCCTTCCATATGTTTTTATTCCTGCTGCTGAGACCAAACTGACATTGGTATTTTGCTTACCAAAAAATTAAAGCACAAAGAGCTGTATGAAAAGGAGAGGATTACCGAGGTCTGAAGAAAAGAGAAATGCAAAAATGAGGAGAGAGTTTCTTGAGAGTGGGAAATGAGGAAAATGACAAGTGGAATATGAAGCAGAGTTTGTAGCAGTGCTCTTAGCTGAGGTGTTTAAAGAAAAATTGCATAGGAAAAGCACAGCTGGCAAAGGGGAGCAGCAAACCTCCACCAATGTCCATACTCAGAAAAGGAAACTTCCACTCCAAGGACGGCAGTTCCCCCTGTCACTAGGAGGCCCAGCACCATGGCAAACCCCTCTGCACCGAATGTAAGCACAAGGGAATTTTCCTGAAGTGTATCCAGAAGATATGCAAGAAAAAAGGTGAAGCTGTTACATAAGCCCTAGGACACTGGAAGTCACCTGTGAGTCCATAGTCCAACACAGTTTCTCCACTGTTTCCAGATTGTGTTATTTAACATAGCTGATTATGGCTTCATTTTTGTTTGCTAGGTCCTCACAAACTTAATTTGAATCATTAACTTTACTCCCAATTTACTGAAGTGTAACTGAAGTAGAATTTGTCCATATGTACCTTAGCCTTCCCACAGATTTGAAACAAAACAAACAAAAAATCCACATGATAATGAAAGTTTAAGCAGCAGCCAGTAATCAAGAGGACATGGTTAATTTAAGTAAAATGTTTGGGCTGCAGCTAAAGTCAACCTGCAGTAATACAACTACAGCATCCCTGCCTGTGGCTGGAAACAAAATTAATTTTAAAGTTTGTTTAAATTAAAAGCTAACATGACTCCAGCCGCATTGTCTGTAGTCCTCCATCTTCACCTTATTCTTAGTTTCTAGCCTCCCATCCTCCATTCTTTTGCTTTCTGGGATTTGATACCCTCTAGCATCCTACACAAAAAGCTACTTCTGCCTTGAGAACTCTCTTCCATCAGCCAGCTGCCTGAGGAAACCCTAATTTTCTTCCCAGTCTCATGCTCCTCCAGCTTTTATCAAGCAATCCAGTCCCCAAGGCTTCGTTTTCCTCCAGCAAGTACCTCTGCCCCTTCTGAAGTTGCACAGGGAACAAACCTCCCTTCTGCCACAAGCCTTATCCCTTTTGGCACTGTCTTTGACCTGCAGGCTCCAGGCTCCAGTCCTGAATCCAAAGATTTTCAATATGTTTTTTTGATAGACACAAGACAGACATAGAAAGCAAGTAATTCAACACAGTCTGAAATCAAACTAACTGGAGCTTGACTTGTCATTCAAACCAGCTATTGAGGAATTGTCTTCTTTCATCAAGATGCATCTCTGCCATGTATCAGTACAAAGGTACATATGCTGCCAAGCTAAGTGTGAAGCTCGTGAGCCTCTTAGACGAATTCACTCTCATTAGAAGAGTTTCAAAACAAGCTATATACATCAGAGTCTCATGTCCATCTATAAAGTTAAATGTGTGTTTGGGGGCTTGCCTTCCTGAGAGACCTAAGTTCCACTTCTTTGTGTATATGTAATTAGGCATTTTTTTAAGTCAAGACACAACATAATGGGTCAGCTTCTTCAGTGGATAATGAAATGTTTACAAGGTCAGAAGTGACTAGACCCTGACCTCCTGTCTACATAAGAAAACTTCTGATACTTACCTGGCTGACAAAAGCACAAGGGAAACAGATGCTTGAAGTGGGAAAAATATTAATTGCCTATCACACACATGTTTTAAAAGAGAAGTACATTAACCACTAGAATAACTAACGAGGTAGAACAAGCATGGAGAATACTCTGTCCCCCAACAGTTTAAAAAACAAGAGCAGATTTTTTTTTTTTGGTAACATATGCTCCAGTTCCAGTGTGTTATTGGACTTGACACAGGAGTGAGTTGGCAAATTTCTGAGGTCTCTTTTACACAGGATGCCAGACATGCTGATCATAATGTCTCCTCCTGGCCCTAAAACCTGTGAATCTACTAAGTCCATGGAACAACGTTGCTGTGGTTTAAGCCCAGCCAGCAACAAAGCACCATGAAGCCGCTCACTCACTCCTCCCCCGCGGTGGGGTGAGGAGGAAAAAATATAAAGAAAAACTCATGAGTTGAGACAAGGACAGGGAGGGATAACTTCCCACTTATGGTCACGGGCAAAAGACAGGCTCGACTTGGGAAAAAACCAAATCAATTTAATTTACTACCAATCGAATCCAACCAAGGGTAATGGGAAGTAAACCCAAATCTTAAAACACCTTGCCCCCACGCTTCCCTCCTTCCTGGGCTCAGATCCACTCCTGATTTTCTCTACCTCCTCCCTCCCAGCAGTGCAGGGAGATGGGGAATGGGGGTTGGGGTCAGTTCGTCACATGTTATCTCTGCCGCTCCTTCCTTCTCAGTGGGAGGACTCCTCACTCTTCCCCTGCTCCAGCGTGGGGTCCCTCCCACCGGAGACAGTTCTCCATGAACTTCTCTGCCATGGGTCCTGTCCGTGGGCTGCAGTCCTTCATGAACTGCTCCAGCACGGGCTTTTGCATGGAGTCACAGGCATCTTCAGATGCAGCCACCTACTCTGGCGTGGGGTCCTCCCCAGGCTGCAGGTGGGCATCTGCTCCCCCACTCCCCTCCATGGGCTGCAGGGGGACAGCCTGCCATCTCACCACAGGCTGCAGGGGCATCCCCTCCTCCAGCACTCCTCCTCCCCCTCCTTCTTCACTGACCTTGCTGTCTGCAGAGGTGTTCCTCTCACATTCCAATCTCCTCCCCCACTGCAGGTTCCCCTTCTTAAATCTGTTATCCCAGAGGCACTACTACCGTCGCTGATGGGCTTGGCCTTGGCCAGAGGTGGGTCCGACTTGAAGCCAGGGAAGCTTCCAGCAGCTTCTCACAGGAGCCACCCCTGCAGCCCCTCCCCCGCTACCAAAACTCTGCCACACAAACCCAAAACAAATGTCCAGCTCCTAATGTGAACTTGCAGGAGACAATCCTCTAATGGTGCTGCTCCCCATTAGCCACAACAATCATTGTAGCATATTCGCCATACAGTTGGTAACAAACACAAACTCAGCTGCTCAGATCACTGCAGAGCGAGGTTATTCAAATAATACCTTTAAAAAGGGCTGGCTCAGAAAACTGAAATTTACTCTTCTCAAATGCAGAAGTGCAAACGTTAAAAAGAGGATGGAGCCTGAGAAGGGGCAAGAATTGTTTAAGCAGAAGATACACTTGGGAAAGAAAACAGGATGTTATTGTTCTCCTCAAATTTGGTGTCAGCAGTGTCAGAAGATCACATGATGTGAAGATGGGGCAAACTCCTTGCAAAGGTCCTCCAGCACATCACAGTATGGTGTGTGGAGGAGGTGGGGCACCGCACTTCAGGGTGTTTTCTCCTCCACTCCATTATGAAAAGGGCTACACCTGAGCAGTAAGAGATCAAGAACATCTTAGTCCTGAAGAGAGGTAAAGTTTCACATGCTTCCTTTCTCATTTTAAGATGGGGAATTTTAAGGAGTTTGGGGCCAAATACTTTAATGAAAGGAAACATTTCCAAAGGGAGGCTAAATCCTCATTTGCAGAGCTATTTTTCTTTTGCATTACCCTATAGTGTTACTGTAAGCTGATGACCTGTAGCAGACCTCACCTTACCACAGGGCTGAGTTCAACAGGTGCTTTGTTTTTCTCAGTTATTGCAATGTTCCAGTCCTCGGCCATGGGTTGATTAAGACCTGCAGATGAGAGGTATCAAAGAGCAGTCAGAACAACAAACTTGAAGGATGCAACTCCTGCAACACAGCAGTAGAAGAAAAAGCATGAGAGCTGCTAGTTTACAGACCAGTTACCCCACAATTCTCTGTCCTTATATATCCTCCCTTCCAATACCTTCACCCCGTTACAGCTTTACATCACCTGTTTTTACTAGTATTGCACCCATGTGCTGCCGCACTACACAGCAAAACAAATTCATTCCAGACCAGGTGTGAGCACACAATCTAATTTCCTTTAGTGTAGCCACACAACAAAACTTAGAGCTTATGTCAGGCTTCTGCTTTCTTGCCAGCTGCAGGAGACAAGCATCAAAAGAATGCACCACAGCTTTGCAACAAGCGTCAGTGACATTTCTGAAAGGTTACTACAGGCTCCAAGGCCAGACTTGCCATATTTTCACGCTTTTCTTTTGCTCTCAATAGTTCCATTTTCAGCCAGTTTCACCATGGGTGTGTTACTAGGACTAGTAAAGGACTGAAGTACCACTCAGGAGAATAAAGCAGGGAAGAGGCTGAAGGAACATAATTTGCAAACACTGGGACGAAGTTACCAGTGTTTCACATAAGTAAAGAGTGCATTGATTTCAAAGGGCATTCTGCCTGAGTAACAACTGGGGGCCCATGTCCAGTGTATTCTACCCCTGTTGATTTATTTCAGGGGGGTGAAATAAAAGCACTGCGACTTTTGATTATAAACAGCAAGATATTTGTCAGTCGTGACAACCCCCAGGACTATATATTAACGGAGATCAATGCCTTCTCCTCTGCAGCAGTATAATACATGTCTCTGCATTTGGCAACAGTCCCCATGTGCAGGCATGATTTCTGAACTCAGTTCAAGATACACACAACAAATTTAGCATGGCAAGGAAGACCCCTCTTTGACACATTTAGCACAGCAAGGAAGATGCCCCTATATTCTTTGACACTGAAGCTCCCCAAACCACAGGTGGCTGTTTTGAACAAAGCACAATGCAGAAGTGTGGCATTGCAAGAAACCTTCTTTTCTCCAGATTCTGCAGTATGATAATGTAACACAAATTCAGGAGCCCCTGCAATAAAATACCATGCAGCCACAGTGCAATTTTTAGCCTGTATTTGCTGAATACAAAGCAATACAAACAAAAATAGCATTCAGAGATTTATTGCTACAGAAGTACTTAATTTCTGTGACGTGTCTTTAACATTACTCAAGTCCAGGCAGTGTACATAAAAGGAACCTGCTGTAAAGGGGATTTACAGTTGCCTGACTTCAACTAGTTTTGAATGACAAATTGGAGTATAGTTAAATGCAAATAACTCTCACAAGTATTCTCAAGGTATAAAGTAAGAACTGCAAGCCTCTGGATGACACAAAGTAATGGTTACAACCTGGTTTTGCTTAAACTCATTGCAACACCTGATGTTCTCAAAACTACCTTGTGTCTCCTTTGCTTCTACCGGGAAAAGACTTTCTTCACTTGGGGACAGCTCAAGTGAACGAGACCTGTTGTTTGTAAGCACTCTGACACAAACACATGCAATATTAGAATGTGATTTCATTCTTCCTCATTTTTGGCTGTGTGACAGCTCTGCACATAAAACCCTGTCCTGTGCACACTGCCTGTAAATAAGAGAGAGGAAACACACACGTTGCTTCTCATCCAAGCTGTCGGAAGCTCTAAGTCTTGTAACTGTGCACATCTTTGAAGGACTCAGAGCAAGCATCTTCCCAAAATGATTTTATACACAGTGATTAAATTAATCAACTGAATCAGGATAATTTAATTTCTCTATTGCCGAGGTCATAAATGGGGATTTTAATGCTGTGAGGTATAATATTTGGGCTTAATAGCATCAAAAGGTGCCCTCAATTTGTGAAGTATTTATGAAATATCTACCAGCGCTTACTGGAAATGCTTTCATTTATAGTTTGATATAAAATCCAGCTGCCAAATGAGCTTTCAATGACCACTCTTCTGTCACAGATACTATTGCTGTTGGCCCCTCTCTGCAGATCTCAGCTGTATGGTTTCCAGTCTGTTATTTCATGTCTTCTCCTGGTGGGAAGTTAGGGCTAAATTCTGGCCCTAGTTTGATACACCCTCTACTGAATCTGAGCTGTATCACTATGCTGCCGAGGTTAACTAATGAAACAGCTAGTACCAACGTAATACACCAAAAAGGGACTATCTCCTGCTGTGAGGTATTCAAACATTGTCACGTCCCAAACCACAGAAAAGACAGGAATGAAGGGGACTCATCTGGGCCACCAATTTCACTTCTACTAAATCAGTAGTGGTGCAGAAGGTCTCACGGAACATCCTCTACAAAATATGCTCCATCAATGGCTGACGGTTAAGATTGTGGAGGGTTAACCATGGTGAAGGGCCAGACTCTCACCGAGGCCCTCCTCAGCAGGATGGGGGGAGGAAATAGGATGGGAAAGCTCGTTGGTCCAGACAATATCAGGAAGGTTGCTTACCAACTACTGCCCTGGGCAAGACAGACTCCACTTGGGAAAAATTAATTGAATTTACTGCCAAATAAAATAGATTTGGGTGGCGAGGAGCCAAGGCGGATATTAAAGCAGCACCTCTTCTCCCCGCCCTGCCAGGCCCAGCACCCCCCTCTCCCCCCAGACTCCTCCAGCCCCGCTGAGCACTGCGGGGGGACGGGGGTCGGGCAGCACTTACCAGTTTCTCTCAGCCACTCCATCCCTCTCACACCTTCCCCTGCTCCGGTGTGGGCTCCCCACGGCCACAGCGGATACCTCCTGGTGCTGGGATCAGCTGGAGCACGACCATGGTGGGACGCACCCCTGAAGCAGGAGTTTCAGGAAGTGGAGGCGCAGCTCTTGAGCAGGCCTGGCTGCTGGAGCCACTGCCCTGCTCAAGGCCTCGGGGTTACTCACATTAAAACCTGCACTGCTGTCATGACCAATAACAAAGTGCCTGTGCTTTTACACTTAGAAAAATTTTGGACGTAGTGGAGTGAGTGCAGCCAAGGGCAATGAAGATGAGTAGGGGATGGGAGCATCTCCTGTATGAGCACAAACTGGGAGAGCTGGGCCCCTTCAGCCTGGAGAAAGGAGAGCTCCGGGGATCTTACCGATAAATACCTGATGGGGACAGTAACGATGACAGAGCCAGACTCTTCTCAGTGGAGCCCAGCAAAAGGACAAGAGGCCATGGGCACAAACTGAAGTACAGTCCTCCAGCTAGGCCCCACTGACACAAATGACAGTTCTTACTGTCTCCTCTTCTGCTTTGTTTCCTCGCCAGATTTTCCTTAGGACATAAATAACAAGCTCTACAGAAGCCCCCAGTAGCAATAGCCCACTTCAAGTGGAAGGCAGCCTGAAAGAAACTTGGAACCAAACAGTTAAGTCAAAGCTTTAAACCAGAGAGCATTCGAGAAGCATGCAGTATTAATTATTTATGTTTAATTTACAAAGGGAAAAGTAAAGATTTGGGGTTTGCACTGGGGAGATACTATAACATAACTTTGCATCAAAGGAGAGCATAGTATTCTCTTTGCATCATCTCATGCAAAATGATTGCATTTTAAAGTGCAGAGCACTCAGGCTTGGCAGCCCCGAGTCACATAAGCCCTCAGTTTTGCTGCTGCACATTGAGTTCACAAAAAACACAAGCAGAGTTTTTAGTCGTTAAGCATAGTCATTAAGAAGGCTATCTACCTAGTCAGGTTTTGAAAGCTGAGGTATTGTCCTCAGCTGTTGTCTGCTCTTCTTCTGGGCACACAGGAACCACTGGAAACAGGCACAGATGATTGTTTGTTGTTATCAGCATGTTTATTTTAAAATACACCCTGTGATTATGCAAAGGTCTTGAAAGGACAAGGCCAACTCTGGACAGCTGAGGCTATCTGTGCTAGTATAAATGCTTCTTTGTTATTAGCAGATGATTGTTTCTCTTTGGAAGAGCAATTACACAAAACAGTGAGGTGATCTGAAGCCTTGTGTAGATGGGTTCACTCCAAACCCTGACCTCTGAGTTAATTATCTTCTTCTCCTCCTAATCACTGAGCAGAAATAGGATCTCTTTGATACGATTCCAGGGAGTTTAGACATATGTTTTAATATATTTTGACTTGATGCACAGAGACTCACATTTCTCTCTGCTGAAAGAAAATTCAGGTCATTAAGAGACAGAAAACTGCAGACATTAATGTTACGTGAGATTGTATCCACCATGAACAACCATGCAAAAATGACGGTGGTTTTGAAAAGACTAAAAATTTTTATCACAGTTTTCATAAAATTCAGTGTCCTTCTGAAAGCTCAAGACTAGGAGGCTAATGGTCAGTACAGACGACTATCAGCTTTCACTTAAACCAATGAGTTTGATTTTTTTTTTTTTCCCCCAACATACTGTTATGGGAGTAAGATTGAAAATGACTATAAGACATGTAGAAAACAGATATGCCAAATGGCATATTTTGCATGCAGTGGGAGCTTAGACTCAAGCTTGAATGCTTAGGCTTGATATTATTAAATACAGAGCGTAACTAAACTTCCATTGAAGGTGGATTTCTGGAGAAAAAAAGGGTATGTGAAGCTGCTTTTTTCCCTAATTTTTGTCAGTTTCTAGGAGGTTTTGTATAAGTACTGATTCATAAGATTATTTTCATTCTCTCTTTCTCTTTCCTTCACTATGGAGATACTGATTTGTACTCAGGTACAAGAAGATTTTTACCTGCAGAAACATAAAACAAAGAAAGGTTTTTCCTTAAAACCAAAATTGGTGACGGATGAAAAACTTGAATTTCTTGGTTGCAATGGATGTATGGCAGGAGACTAAATTAAAAAATGCTTGGAAAAAAATAGTATTATCTGAGCTCCCGCATACACAGGTATGTTCCAAGAAATCTGTCTGTAAGAGTCTCTGCAATGACCAATATTTGTTCTGTACAGCAGAGATGGAGGACGTCCATCCTTCTCCCCTTTCTCTGTTTGCCTTGGCCAAATCCTCCATCCTGGCATTGGCTAGAGCCTTTTGGATACAGCTTCCACAGCTCATAGTGGTTTCTTGTGGACTGACTAAACACTTGCTGAGGTTAATCACCATCCTCTGACCGCTGTGCCAGAGAATGCAGGAATTGACCTGTGCTTTTTGGTGCAATGAAAATGACCGATGCAAAAAAATTCCTCTGACAGAAATAGCAATTTCTAAGAGGGCCTGATGGACATCTGACTGAACGTAATGTACATATCTATATGTATACATGCATGTATGCATATTTATATTCACAATACAAGTGGCAAGATTTAGTAATGCATTGCCTCATATGTACTACTTCATATCATCTAATGGTGACGTATATTAGCAACAGTGCACTATGTTTTCTAGTAGGATTGGAAGGGCACCTTGAATCAGGTCGCAAGCATATCCTGCCTTATTGCAGCATCTATTTGGAGTTTTTCTTCTCTTTGTGGTTGTGGCTGTCTTGGCTGAGCCCTGCTTCCCCACAGTGCACAGTGCATTGCCCTCTGGCCTCTGGCGCCTGTGGAGGGGAAGTGGCTGCCAACAAGAGTGCCACCTGGTATCCCGAAGGGATTGAGTTAGACCCATTTCATGTTTCTGGATCTTCAGATTCTTGCTGCTCCATGGAAATGGCAGAAAAAAGGGACCCCACTGAAGTCCCTTCACCTGCAAGTTTCCAACAACCAATGCCACAGTGCCCTCCTCTGAGCTCTCCTGACAGCTCAGTTCGTGTGGTCTTCTTTACTTCTCAGTCCCCCCTGGCTCCACAACAGCTGCAGCTTGGGAGCCAGCGTCACTTCAGTGAGAGGTGGGCCTGGAGAACTATGAGTCCCGCTGCATTTTGGAGGCACCTCCCTGTAAAGAGCATGCCCCATGCTGGGCCAAGCATGTGTGAGTTGCAGGGACTTCTCCATGGTTCTGTGGCCTTCCTGGTAGAGAAGAGAGGAACTGGAAAGGAAAGTATTTTCCCCTGGCCTCCCCTCTTCATGACTAAGTCTTGGCCTCTCTGTGTTTCTACTTCAAAACCAAATCTCAAGGAAGAAACCAGCAAAACCGTATTTTCCTGTCCAACCATTACAGATTTTTATGGGGCTGTTTTAAGACACAGGATACCCAAGTGAACAGGTGGCTGGGGAGGTAGCATCTTTCAGTTTCTCCTTTCTGAATAAATAACAACTGGGTATGAAACATGGAAAATAATGTTCTTGTCACATTCTTTTTCAATTTAATTTGGTAATGCAGGTGATTATCAGAGGGCACTTTTGATCAAAGTTTCCAGAAAAGCAATGGACATTTTACTTTTGTTTTCTCTCAGGAATGAGTACACCAAGTATGAGATTTTTAGGTTTTCCTTCCCAATCCAAAGAGATGCCATTCAAGCTCTACAAAATCAAGGACCGAAAGCATAGGGAGATACTCACTTCCTCTGTGCCTGCACTAAGCGCATCCAACCAGCTTCCCAAGTTCACACAGGAGAAATTGTGGATGTGGCACGTTGTGATGTTGCTCCTTGCCTGTCCCCCTTACCTTCCATGTAGATACTTAACGTTCTGTAAAGGTTTATGCTTTTCATCAGAAGCATATGCTGTCATAGTTGCTGGATTCACAGTCCTTCTGAAAAGTGGCCTCTTCCAAAGGCATAACTGTGCACTCGGTATGAGCTCATCCGCGTGGAGGAGAGGAGTGTGTTGACTTTCCTATACAGACATTCTAGTGTCAGTCTAATCACGATGCAGCTATCTCTCTGTCATAACATTACTGCCATGAAGGCAGTAGCTAAAACATAGGCAAGACCTTACTTTTATGTTATTAGTACTAAATATGTGAAAATGCAAGTTCTCGTGGGGAAAAGAGCACTTTCAAAGCACTCTGCTGGATTTAAGCTGTTTTGTTTTGTTTTTCTTTGCTAAAGCTTATTTTATTAAAATAATGATGCTACAATTAGAAGCATAATTACCAAACTTAGCTGTTTTTCTGTAGGAAAAATCACACAATTTAAAGGATTAAAGTTGGAAACAATTACGCTATCATGAGGCAGCCATGCTCAAGCTTTCTTGGTCAAGCCAGCCCAGCTTTCTTGTTAAATTCAACAGAAGTAGTGGCATCAATTAAAACAGGACTGTGCTGAAATACGTGAAGAAGAACTAATAACTTTGAAACTGGATAATATGGAGAAAACAGGCAAAGGCCTTTACACCTTTGAAGAAATATGTAATACCATAGTGTCCCCTAGTGGAATCTGCCTCCAGAGTACCTGGGAGATGGGTGCGGTGCAAGCTTGCATGGGGAGTACTGTCCTGCCGGATCAGACCCACAACATGCCTTTTCCAGAAACCTGTTTCTAACAGAGGCCAATGAGCTCTGCCTCAGGGCAAGGTGGAGTTCCCTCTCTCTTCCCTCTGGCCACAAAATCTTCAACAGCTGTGAAAGAGAAGTCTTTTCCTTGCCCATGGTGGAAGGTGGCATAGACTTTACAGCAAGAAGATATATTAGACAACCAAAAGGCACTTGGGAGTGTGGGGGTGCTTAAGGGGCTTTTTCAAACCTCCGGTCATTGTGTGTTCCTCATAAAATTACCTCACCCTATTTTGAAGTCCTTGCTGCAGTGAAATCTGGGGTCAATGAGACCTACCAGTGGATTGTGGATAGTGCTAACAATTTTCCTTTTGCATTTTAATTCACATTTAATTTTATTTTCGCATTTTTATGTTCTCCTTTCCACTTTGTATTCAGTTCCTCTTTCATCTTACTTTCCTTTTTAAAGCTTTTCTGAGGGCTTATTTTACGTAGCGTGGAGATGAATGTCATACAATTTTACATACGTCTTGCGGAGATAAATTTCTTCTCATGAACAACCTGTTCACATAGTAATGTATTTGGGATTATAGGTATTCAGAGGCACGTTTGGTGAAGACGATAACCAATGCCGCAAAGTGGCTCAACAGAAAAGAAGAGCTAAATTCTGTCATTAAACAGTTTACTACTAACGGTAGAACACATTCTGGGGGAAACATATTGTCTAGCTCTGTGTGCACTGACTTGAATCTGAATGGGCTCTGAATTGAATGAGAACAGCTGACTTCAAGTGGAAGTCCCCCACATCTTCTCCTTAGTTGTATGACAAAATGCTGCTTGGCTTGGCTTGCCTATCCATTCAATATACGTACTCAGAAGTATCAAGATCAAGAATAAATTTGCCTTCTACATTTCCGTTGGGTTTTCTTTTGTATGTTTGCCCTGTGCCGTGAAAAACCATCTGTCCTTGGGGAAAGATAAGGGCAAAACGAGAATGCAGTTCTGTTCTCAACGTGGCGTCAGATGGAATGCCAAGAGACCAAGTATTGGTTTTTAACACTGTTCCTCTCTGGTTTCAGGAGAGCTGCCACAAGGCACGCCCAAGCAGCCATGATCTAACATGGAAGCCCACACCTTGCAGAGAAACGTGTACTTCCAAGGAATTGAAGGATTAAGAAGGAATGGGAAAGGAGTTCCTAACTCCTCTGGGAACAAATTGTAAACCCAGTTCCAGTGACAACACTGTGGGAGATTTCATGGAAAATGGGGGACATTTCTTTGAGCCTGATTATTTAGAGTTAGCATAAGTAGGCCGCAGTTAGCATGAGTGGGCCAGAGTACGTGACAGCTGCAGTATGAACGGACTTTGAACCACCAGAAAAACAATGGACATGAGGAACTTGGACAGTGAAGCAATTAATAAACAAGATAACAGAACTGCAGAGGCAAGAAGGAGCTGCAAGAGCTTTAACGCAATTAAGAAAGCTGTCATTTCGGCTTACAGCATTTAGCTGCAGGATGGGGACTTAGGAGTTGGTTTGTATCTTTGTTAAAAATCGGGGTTTCTTTTATTCTTGTGTATTTTATTAGGTATAATGTTGCTTTTACTGTGTTTAATTAATTGTGTTCATAGATCTTGTAGGTCACCTTGGCCAACATAACAGGTCAAGATTCTCGGTGCATTGCAACCGCATCACAAAACCCATGAACCAGTAGACAGGATGGCTATGACTCGTGCAGCGCGCCTGGCCAGCGAGCGCATGCGTCATAGGCTCCCCATGTTGCAACTGAGGCGGATTTTGGCACCTGCTGGCCACGTGTGCTGAAATCCGTTCCTCTGCAAATGTATAAATACTGGGATTTCCTGAAGAGCATCGGGCTGGTGTACGGCAAGGCCATCGTTGCCTCCATGGGGACGCCCATGTAAAGCTGGCACCTACCGATTGCTGGGCTGAGTTTGCGGTGCAAGATGGCATGCAATGTTGCAGAATCGAGCTGCTATTGATTTTCTATTGCTAGCACATGGTCATGGTTGTGAAGATTTAGATGGAACGTGTTGTATGAATTTATCTGATCACTCTGAATCGGTCCATAAAGCTATACAAATAATGAAGGACCAAGTTCAAAAACTGCAGGTTAGTGATGGTTTGGGATGGTTAGACAGGCTGTTTACCCATTGGGGAATTATGGGATGGATAAGAGATCTGTTAAAAATGTTGGGAATTGTTTTGTTAGTATTGGTAGTCTTGTTATTAATTATCCCTTGTATACTCAGTTGTTTAGGAAGGATGGTACAGAAAGCAATGGCTAAAGTCTGGATTGTTCAAAAACAAAAAGAGGGATTTGTGGGATACTTGGAAAGTAATGGGCACATAGTGAACAATCCAGACTTGATGGAATTGATCAATTTGTGAGCCAAGGATGTTTTGTAGGCAGCAGACTTCAAGGATGCTTTGCTTGTGGACACATATTTAGCTAATGGTAGTAAGAGCATTCCAGATGCCTTTAGAAGGCCTTGAACAGAATAAACAAGAAGACAAAAAAAGAAAGATGCCAATTAGAAGAACACAGGTGCGCATTCCATGATAAAGGGAACTTGGCACAAAGAACCTCAATTCGGCAGCTTATCTTGGCCAATTAGACTGAGACAAGTTTCGCATGTTTTAGTTAATACAACCAATTATGCCTTATGTTTATGTGCGTGTCCAGTGTTGTTATAACCAATCATTAGGTGTAACTAGGCGCGTGGACAGCTCATGCTAACCAATCTCTAATTTGCTTATGCGTGAACAGTAACTAGAATGAACATATAAACCGAGCTATCTTGGCAATAAAGTGGCATCTGCTTGATCATATTGATTGGGTGCAGTGTCCATGACTTCCGTGTCAACACAACACTACTTCAGGGGAGTTTTGGTGAATTAAGGAGGACAAAAGAAAAAAAGGAGGCTTGAGTACCTTTTCCTCTCAGCTCACAGGACCACCAAAGCCACTGTGACCTCAAATCTTCCCTTCTGTGTATCACATGTCTGAGCTGCTCTTCTTTCATGCAGTCTAAGGCATTCCTTTGATTTTGGCAAGAATGTATTACTTGTAGGGGATTTTTTGCTTAGATTACTGGGTGCCAGGGTGTGGAAAAAGAATGGTCATTGAAATTATGTAGTACTTCTTTGGCATCTCCTTTCATAGCTTGCTTGTTTTTCTTGTCTTTGTTGGTTGCTTTGTGGCCATGTTGCACAACAAGGTATAAATATATGATGAAATTGGAGAATGGCTTTTGGTAATGTAATGCATTCAAGAGTCTTTTTTCTATATGCTTGCTGATGACATGAGGCAAATTACATTGAAATGTCTGACAAAAATAAAGAACCTGGGGACACAGAGTTAGAGGTCATGCTCTTCTTTCAGACTCCTTGTAGCACACTGTACTCATATGTAAATGGAATGATTGTAACCCCTGAATAGCAATCTGCCCTCCCCACCCCCCAAATCCTACGTGAGCAAGAAGAAGGGCCATGCAATACGATAAGTAATCTTATCCTTTGATTGTTTAGATCATGTTGCACTGCTGGTCTCTAGGCAGAGTTTGTGAGGGTCTCCCAGGCCATTCTGGGCATTCCAGTCCAAAACCTCTATTGCAAACTGTATCAACAAATCTCAGTAATGTTACAAAGTTCAAAGCAAGGAGCGGAGGGAGATTTGTATTTCAAAACGAAATTTATTCCATTCATTCACATGCATGCTGTCATATACACCTAATTGCAAGCAGCTAAATGTGTATTTCCACCTAGTCTGGAGAGAATTACCTGAGGTGAGATAGAGAACAAGAGACACAAACTTTGAAGGGCTCTTCACTTCTTCTGGATTGTCTCTGCTTGGGTGTTCTGAGAAGCTGCATGTAGATGTGATCCTGATGAAGTGCCAGTGTGAGTGCCTTTAACAGGGGAGGTTTAGGTTGGATATTAGGAAAAATTTCTTTACTGAAAGGGTTGTCAGGTATTGCAACAGGCTGCCCAGGGAAGTGGTTGAGTCACCATCTCTGAAGGTATTCAAATAGCGTGTAGACAAGGCACTTCAGGACATGGTTTAGTGGGCATGGTTGACGGTTGGATTCGATGATCTTGAAGGTCTTTTCCAACCTAAATGATTCTATTATTCTATGAACACGTGCCATTCTCACAGCCCCTTTTCTGCCAGTCCTGAGGCTTTTGTGCTCAGATGTTCCCCTTCCTACTTGGCCATACCAATCACCAAACCACAGAACCGCTCCTACTAGAAGAGGACTGAGGAGGTCTCTTGTCCCACCACTGGCTCTGGGAAGGGTCAACAATGAATATAGACCTGGATACTCCGGGTTGTGGCCACTCAGGTCTTGCAGGCTGACCTCCAGGCTGCGGAATCCCACAATCTCTCTGGGCATCCCACTCAGGGATTCATGATCTTCACAGGGATTTTGGTTTTGATTCCTTATCTCCAGCCCAAACCTCTCGAGTTCCAGGAGATGCCACCGTCTCTCACCCTCCCACCAGGCAGGGCTGGGAAGAGCCTGCCCCCATCCCCTTGATGCCTTCCCCATGGGCACTGGCGTGTGCTGTCAGGGGCCCTGACGCCTTCTCTGCTCCATGCTGAGCCAGCCCCAGGCCCACAGACCCTCCTTGCCTCCCCTGAGCCCCTCCGGTTTGTCAGCCTCCCTCCTGCCCAGGACCCCAAAGAGGACATAGTGCCCGGATGAGCCCTGATGGGTGCTAAGCAGAGGCAGATCACCCTTGTGCCTTCTGGCCAGGGGAGAAAGAGAAGAGAAAACCCATGAGAGCGAGCCAAGTGCTGCCTGTGGCCCCACCGTGGGAGGAAGCAGGGGAGCGCGGAGGGCTGGCCAGCAGTGCTGGGGTGTGGGCAGAGCCTGTGGGACTGTGTCCTGCAGCCTCCCGGGGAGGCACGAGATGTTATCTAGTGAACCCTCTTGCCGTATGCGCCTGGAGCCGTCTGCCCTGGACAGAATGACCTGACAGGGCCCCGGGAAGACACGGCCAAGGCCTCCGTGACTGGTGTGAAACACCGATGCCGAGCACAAGGCAAGAGTTGGGAGGATGGAGCGGGCAGTGGTGCTGCATCCACCCCAGATGCCTGTGCTGGGGCCACAGCGCTGCTGAGGCGAGCACCGTGGGCGAGGATGGCCCATCGTGATGTCCCCAGGCGATGGACGCTGACATCCCCGATGGGACAATGGGTTCCGACGATACCGAGGGATGGGCTGTGATGTCACCTAGCGATGGAATGTGACCAGCCGACCCTCGCTGCTTATAGCTGGGTGCTGAGTCCCACCCAGCTGGCTTGTGCCCACACTCCAGCCGAGCAGTTCGTGAGGCTGGAGCGTTGAGCAAGGTCTTGGTGCTGGTGTCCTGACTGGGGAGTTGTTCCTGGCAGCTCCCTGTGCCTGACCCCAGAGCCATTGGAGGATTTTCCCCAGCCCTGCCAGCTCCAGGCAGCCGGGGCACCCAGGAGGCACGCTCACAGGAGCAGAGGTGAGCTGGCTGGGGACACCTCAGCCTGAGGAGCTGGGAGCGTTTTCTTCTTAAGGGACCGGGGCATTTCTTCCACCCCTCCCTGGGCCAGCTAGTGACTCTGCCCTCTCTTCCTTTTCTAGCGTGACACCGGCTGCTGCAGTGCCAAACAGAGGGAGCAGTTTCTCATCCCCAGCTCCCCCCAGCCCACTGCAGCAGGTGGAGAGCATGGCCATGGAGCCGGACACCCGCTGTCCCATCTGTCTGGGCAGCTGGGACAATGCTGCCTACGTGATGCCATGCCTCCACCAGTTTTGTTACCAGTGCATCCTGCAGTGGGCTCAGAGCAAGCCCGAGTGCCCCCTCTGCAAGAGGAGAGTGCAATCCCTCGTGCACTCGGTGCGGGCAGATGACGACTTTGAAGAGGTCGTCATCACAGCATTTGGGCTGGCGTCAGCGTCAGTCGGCACCCGCCAGGCAGGAGGAGCACCCAGGCACCCAGCCTCCCGCAGCCCCCCTCGCCCTGTAACACCCCAGGTGCTGGCGGTGGAGTCAGTGCCCAGGGCTTCAGTGGGTGGCCTCCAGCCCGACACCTGGGCATCCCTTTTCGACGACCACCCAGCTCTGCTCCAACGCTTTCTGCCCTGGCTGCAACAGCAGCTGGGGCTGATCTTTGCGGAGGAGCCTTCGACGGCCGTCGTGTTGGAGGACCTCATCCTGTCTGTGCTGGGCCTCTTTGGGCTGGACGAAGAGGTCCTGGTCCGGCTGCTGCAGGTCAGCCTCCAGTATCGTGCGGCGACATTCGTTCAACAGCTTATTGATGTTGCCGTGCAACGCTGCAGCAGGGAGGCCCACCGCCTGCTGGGCCTCGAGGCTGGCCACGCTGCCGAGGAGCGGGAGGGCAGCCCCGCGGCTGCCCGTCGTCCTGCTGCCTCCCAAAGCGGGTCTCCTGCCCCTGGCCCAGCCCCTGCCGGCAGCCCACCTGGAGTCGACGAAGAGGAGCACCCCAGCACGTCCGCCACTGCTCTTCGTGGGGGTCCCAGCAGCCCCCCCGACGTCCCCGTTCCCACCCACGGGGAGCAGGAAGAGTCGCACCAGGATCCGGGGGAGGCTGTGGCAGGTCCCTCCAGTCCCAGCTGCGACAGGGACCGCTCACCTGGGGGGCCACGGCGACCCCTGAAGAGGACGGCTGGCAGCTCCCAGGACTCTTCCCAGCCCCCCAAGAGGCCACCCCGCCGGCAAAACTAGACCTAGTGCCCAGGAGCTGCCAAAACCAGGGCCGGGCCAGCAGTGGGGGTATGTGCCGGCCTGCAAGTCAACCAGAAGGCTCTCAGCAGTCTCGACCTGTGAAAGAAAATAAATTGCCTTCAGTCTGCCTGAAGTCAACCTTCAGCAGGTCTAGACTGCTCCCAGGGCAGATGTTTCCAGCCGGGGGCTCTCCAGGACCAGGCCGTGCCCCACCGCTCATCACCCCAGGCTCATCCTCCTCCTCACCGCACCCTCTGCCCCCGCGTCCCGGGGCTCTGCTCTCCTACCAGCCTGCACTGCCAGGCGCAGCCTCGCTACAGCGGCACCCAAATCCCTCCTCCTGCGCAGACTCGCAACTCGGTGCTGCTCTCTGCATTGGCCTAGGGTCATACCCTGCCAAGGCAGGATCCCCGACAAGCTCAACAAGGGGAAGCGCAAAGTCCTGCCCCTTGGAGGGACAACGCCAGGTACCAGCACATGCGGCGGGCTGCCCGTCTGGAAAGCAGTTTTGCAGAAAAAGCCCTGGAGGTCCTGGTAGGCACCAAGTTGACCATGAGCCAACGATGTGCCCTTGCCACAAGGAACACTAAGGGAGTCCTGGGCTGCATTAGGAGGCGTTTTGCCAACAGGTCGAGGAAGGTGGTCTTTCCTCTCTACTTGGCCCTGGTGATGCCACACCTGGAGTGCTGCATCCACCACTGGGCTCCCCAGTGCAAGAGAGAGATCAACATGCTGGAGAGAGTCCCACAAAGGGCTGTGAAGATGATTAAGGCACTGAAGTGTCTCTCCTCTGAGGAAAGGCTAAGCCAGCTGGGACTGTTCAGCCTGGTGAAGAGAAGGCTCAGAGGGGATCTGATCAATGTATAAAAAGGCCTGAAGGGAGGCTGCAAAGAAGGTGGAGCCAGGCTCTCTCCAATGGTGCCCAGTGACAGGAGCAGGGATAACGAAGAGCAGTCTGGACATGGTCCTGGCTTAGGGGCTCAAGCTGCCTCTGCTGGAGCAGGCGGCCTTGACAAGATGGCATCCGGAGGTCCCTTCCAACCTCAAGCTCTCTGCGGTGCTGTGGGAGTATTTGAGTTGTGTGAAGAATCTATTCTAATAACTTCATTTTGCTTATACAAAGTAAACAAAGAGGGAAAGTAGTACAGTTCTGCGCTTATACTTAGTAGCCATCCTCAGGACACATACCAGGAGGTATGACACAGGTGCAGTTTCTGCTACTAAGTAAATGGACTGAAATCTAGGACTGCTAGGACAGACCCATAACCATTATGCTCTAGGAGAAATAATTTCTCTCTCTTCTGCTGATCTTGGGATTTTTATTTCAGCTGAAACCGTTCAGTCTTCTTGACCTCACTTTGTGACTACCTCCCAGTGTTGTCCTTGCCTTCAAGGATAAAAAAACCCCACCTTTAAAATAAGTTATTCACAAGGGGACAACACCACCAACAACAAAATCACACATCTCTGCTTGCATTCTTAGATAGAGCAACATGTCATGGCCAGTTCTGTGAGCTGGTAAGAATGCTTTCGATATAGACGATGTTTATTTTCCTGGTGTATATTATTGAGAAGCTACCTCTGGAAAAAAAAGTTTCTCATATACTTCCTCCCATCCAAAAAGAAATTATACTCAGTGGTTCTGTTAGGGATGCAAAGGCCGGGATTCAAAATAAATGGTATGGTTATGACTGCACACATCACTTAAGTCTAATCCCTTCTGTATTTCTGCTGAGACATGTTAAATTACATCAGATAGTGATGTCCTGCTTTTTCTGTACTCTAGACGGACTGTGGGTCTTAGAACACAACGGTGGTTTTTGCCAACTGGCACGATACTGTCATAGGTACCTGGAGTACTCTCTCTCAGGCAATTTTGTAAACGGTCTCATTCTAGGAGGTCGGACCATGCGGATAGGCCCTGTGGTCTACTCTAAATGTCCCAGGCTATGCCTGGCATGGATTCTGGCTGGTGTTTATTTCTCAGCATTCATGTGTTATATATTCCAATCACAAGTGTGAACCCCATGCAAGAAGCATTTGACCTAGATTCATGCTCAGCAGGTCTATACTCTAACAACATTAGTTCGCATTCTGCTCTCAGTTTGTCAGACCTAATTTGTAACGTGACTTTCAGGAATAGGTGACTACCCATTTTCATATGGATTCCTCTTGATAACGGTCCGGCATGCATGCAATCGAACACATATTAAGAGGTACATGTAAATATATGCACATGAAAATATACCATATAATACATTCATTTTTTTAGCACCAAGGTTATGCACCTCAATGTTAATTGGGATGCCTCCAGAACTCCATAAATCCCCAAACTCTGTAAACATTTTCATTTTAAATAGTGCGGCATTTTTCTCAGCTGGAGCTATTAAAAAGATAAAGATAATAGAAAGACATACGGAATATGGAACTTCTCTTGCGCGTCCTTTCCACAGGCTCTGCAACTTTAAAAAGGGAGAAGTACCATCCAGAATCTGGAAAGAGATACCACAGAAATGCCTTACTTCACGCACTTCTAAGAAATTTCCTGCATGATTTTTCTTTTTCTGTCAGAATCAGAATGACTCCCAGGAGACCCTTCCCTGCCACAGATCGGCACTGTGATCAACTGCTTCCTGCAGTCATCTTACATCTCTGCATCAGTGTTCACATCAGCTTTGATCTCATGAATACAGATCCATTGTGGGTATGCGTGTTTCCCGTTCATACCTGAAAACTACACTGACAAAACTTAAAAGCTTAGCAAAAATATCTATCCAAGCGAATACACTGCTTGTAGGGACAAGTAAATTCCTGGTATGTAGTCTGATATAAAAACAGCAATGACAATGACAAAACAACATGAAAAAAGTGCCCCCACTTCACTCTAACACCCCAAGTGATGCTTTCAGAAACTGTGTCTTCTTCCCTGCAACCAGACCTATGTATGTCACTAATCGACCCTTCGAACCAGCATGGCTCCAAACAGACACAGGGCTGTGCAGGTACTTTCAGAGATCTGTGCCCACAACGTACATGCATTATGTCGGGGTCCAGGGTCAAACGCCATTTTCCCACTCGGACTAATTCTAACTATAAGCATATTGGAAGGGACTGTTTCAGGGTTATTACAATATTTTGCATTCCCCCATATCTACCTTCACTGAAGTGAAGCTCCTTGACTTGCAAAAACCCAGTAGATCATCAGCCATCAGGTGAGACGCTTCACAGCCCTAAAAATGGAAGGTTTATAGCTGAGATGTATTTCTACGCAACTGCATAAAGTTAAGCCACTTGAGGCAATTTTAACTGCACGTAGCAAATGCTCTTGTAAAATTCCCCCAGGATCTAGCAAAAATCCTCCAGGATATTATCCTTCTGAACTGGAGGTGTTGTGGTTGAAGTTACGATTTTTAATTAGGTTAAGGAAAAATGTGTTCATTGCAGGTAAACCTGCTTATATCATGCTCTGGAAGCTAAGCAGTGGGCAGAGCTGAAAAGCAAACCCTCATCAGAGGATGTTCTGAGGGCCCCACAAGCTGTACCACTCCCTCTTAAGAGCACTCCAGGTTGGGAAACTCTTTGTCAAAATCAGTGAAGTACTGCCCTCTTCTGATTAAATTTCACCTAGAGGTAGCTGCACTTGCAATGAAAGAGAAGAGATCTGAAAAAAGAATAAACAGACCAAAGATGTGGCTTGGCAACTGGATGAACCTTCTGCAGCGGTTGTTCAGTGGAGAACCTCCATAATTTCTGAGTGGCAGATACAGGGACCCGCATCAAAGCAAGACATACACACTGCCTGAATAAAAGCAACTTGCAATGGATCTGTACATTTTAGGGTGACAGTGTCGTGAAAGGAAAGGTGGCATGAAATGTGAACAGCAGGTGGATGACTTAAAGCAAACAGGAGGTGGTTCTCCTGCCATTAAGCAACGGAACTTCTCGCTGCTCGGTTTTGTGCATACTAAGCTTTTCAAATGTTCAAACCCACGGAATCCCAGGCCCAGAAAGAAAAGCACACTGGAGAGCTAGCAAACATAAAGACACGCTCAGGAAGTCTCTGAGCTGCAAACTGCTGGGTGAGGGTGCTGCAAAGGTATCACCAACAACAAAATCTCTGCTTGCATTCTTAGATAGAATAACATGTCATGGCTATTACACCGAAACAGTAATTTTAAGAGATTACTGCCTTCATTTTGTTTAAGTCTATGTGTTGCTGCTTATGGTCCTTTGAAGCCTATACACTAGCAGAGCATAACTGACTTCTTTCTCTTTTAATAATTAACTCTCAATACAGTCAGGAAACACAGTGCGTTTCAACATACAATGTCTGATTTCCTTTCACTCACATGCTTTAAATAGCTGCAAAACTGAGAAACTACAGAACAGGAGACTTGGGACATCGAGGAAACAGGAGTCTGTCTGTCTAGGCATGCTGTCACCATTGAAATACTATGGGTGTGGAGTTTAAAGAGAACATCTGCTTGGATAAAATGAACATATTCAGATTACCCATGCAACCTTCCTATGAGAGACACACAGAGGCAGAAAGGATCTAACTGAATGCAGGACACTCATCAAAATACAAAATCAAAAAGTTGGTAAGAAAATATTTGTTTACTTATCATTCAGATGCTGGGAAAAAAGTACTGGTTATAAACCTAGCTAAATTACAACGTTTGAATTTCTTTTATAGGTAATTTCTTATTATTTACACAAAACAAAAAGTCCCCTGTATGTATCTGAAGTCAGATTAGACTCATTCCTTGAATTGCTTGCATTACACTTTTCTGAAGTTGTCTTCTCTCTGCATCAATCAGATAAACTTAGTCTATTCTTATTAATTAAATAGTACGGTAAGCTTTAAAACTGAACTTCTGCTGTCTATTGATCCAATTGCTTTTAGCGAAGTTATCATGGTATTTTACTGAAAAACCCGGCAGATTACTTGGAAAACGGAATATTCATTTGAATTCTTAGTAAATGTTTGGGCTTACTGTATTTGGAAATGTTTCCCATTTGTCACTACTCACGTGGTTGCCTAAATACTGAAAAATAGGTAATTGTGCATTTTAATAATGTTGACTGCTTTCTTAGTCTTTTGTGTTTTCCTTCAAGCTCAAGCTCTAAATACCCAGAGATACTTAAGAATCTCAGTTTTCATTAAAAGGAAATGTTTTCAATCCTTGTGACTGCAGTGGAAAAGCAGAAAAGAAACAGAGGAACAAAGCAGAAGGAGTAAGTAAATAAAACTCCACGTTTCCCCACTTTCTGACCCTTTAGCACAAAAAAAACCCCCAACAAACCAAAACCAGTGAGTTTGGTGACCAATTTTCATTAATTCAATTTCTATTCTGTATTTCCAAATTTCAAGGCAGAGGCTATGTAGCAAATGTTCAAAACACTAAGGCTATTAAAAGTCTATTTATATCTTGAAAATATATTTTTTCCACAGCAGAAATTTGGATAACTAGATGGATCACTATTTAAAGTTTGTATGAGAGATACTTAGTCTTGTGCACACTTCTAGGGTCATTGTAATATGAACTATAAGGGCAATTACATAAAGGCTATGTATGTCAGGTAATTCAGAGATATCTTAGATACCTCAGAGAACAGGTCATGAACTTGACATCAGGGCCAAAACACAGGGCTGTTTACATTCCCCTGGGACTGGAGAACATTTCTGGATAGTCTTACGTGCTCCTTAACTGACTGAATGCTTCCTGCGTTCTTCCTCTCTCTAGTACATCCCCTGCCTCCCAGAGCTAATCTGCATGTGCCTGTGAAGCTGTAGACGTGTAGTAGCTCTGTGTCTGATGTGGCAGCTCTGTTGTTTATTTTCCCTTTTTCTAAGAGAATAACCCCAGACCAGAGCCGGGCAAAGAAAAAGGGAATTCAGACTGAGAAGAGCTAGCAGTCGGTTTTCATTAGAGTAATATTTTTTGGCATAGAATGACTCACCAGATAAACAAATGAAGACTAAGGACTGGAAATACCTGATTGCCCATTATTCAAAACAAGGCTGAAGGAATTACTCAGTTATTTCAAGCTAATTGCTGAAATGACCTTTCCAAGACTTGAGGGAAAATATCCCAGAGCATACTGATTCATTGGAATAACTAAGTTTATTTCTGATCATGCAGAGATACAAATCTGGATACACATGCAGCAAAATTCCACTGTGTGAAACTTTGTGAAAAGGACGCAACAGAGAGATAACACAGATTTCAAGCACTTATCTCTTATATTGACAGACAGCCTTCACAAAAAAAAACCCAAACCAAACCAAACCAAATCTTGCCAAATCTCAACAGTAGATGACATTGTGAGAAAAATACAAAGGTTTTGCTTAGACTGCAAATTAAGCATGCATTTGATAAGATCGGGAACAACCGAGTTCTTTGCTTTTACAGCTAAATCATAAGTTATTCATCACAGCATATGAATAATTATTTTTTTCAAAATGCCTTCAGTTTGTCCAGATTTAAGAAAATATTTCCCTACCTTGAGCAGCTCCTTTGTTTGGAGTGTGTATTAAATTCCTGTGCATGTACCTTTTGTGAATGTTTTGGAGAATCCTAAAGTCCAGTAATCAAAAGCAAGCTAGGTGGTACCACCAGGATACTGCAGCCAAAAGCAGGTATCAGGCTTGTCATTCCAGGTGTAGGACAGGTCATAGCAGCATGGCTTCTGGACTGCAGCTGAATGTATGACTGTAGTATCACTCAGAGAGGTGCATACTCTTTCTTAATAGCTATTATTTCCTAATATTCACTCTTTTTCTTCTCCATCTATATATTCTACATTTTTCATTTCATTTCCTTTGTTTAACTTGTATTTAATTTTTCTACCCCATAAACAGTATTTTGCTCGAACAATTCTAAAACAAGGGATTGGCGGGCCTTTCCATGCACATTCAAGTGTGAAAATCTATTAATCATGAAACAACTCTGAAGACCAAAATTATTTCATGCAGCCTGCTTTAGTCTTTTTACTGTTTTATTCTACTACAACTTCTCACTTATACACCATGACCATACTTGGCAATAGAAGAAATATAAGAATGCTATAGCCAGCCTATTATTTATTCAGTTTACTTCTGATCTTGCCTAAAAGAAAATTAGGGCTGAGCCTAGTCTTATGTCATCATCCTTTTTATTTACTTTCTCTTAAGATTATGTCTATGTGTTTATTGGTTCAGTTTATAAACTCTGCCATTTAGACTTTCCCCAGAGCTAAATTTACTGTCTGGAGTTATAGTGAATCTTGCATTCTTGTACTTGTGGCAAAGAAAAATGAGTAAACGTTTCCAAGTCATAGTCGAGGAGAACTTAACAGTCATGAAAGTCATGAGGTCTTCTGTTAGTGCTCTTGGCCAGTAAATAACAACATTCTGAGAAAGCCAAAAAGTCAATGAGGGAGCCATATGAACTGAAACACAGGGTGTTTTAATGGCATATCTATTGGAAAAGTAAACTTGTAGCTACTTTCATTTTTTTAATATATAAAAGAAAAAAAAGTTGGTCTGATATGTGACATAATATTGAAGAATAATTGGCAGTCTTCAGGATAACTAAGAATGTCACTTTACAAATTAGTTCAGAAAGTGATGGGTTTAAAAATTTTGTTTAGAAGTTTAAAATGCCATGCTTTATATACTTTAACTTGGTTTATATGTTTGTATGCAATTAATGCCACAATGCTTTCATTTTTAAGCTGCTCTTTTACCCATACAACATTATATATGCTTTATGGTAGATACAAGATCCTGCTTGCTGCAAAAAATCCACGATTTTGTATATTCACTGAATATTGTGAAAAATGTAAACAAGCTTGATGAACATAGTAATAGTACAGCTTGTCAGTAAAATATTTCTAAACTACAGAGTGGAGGCCACATCATTTAGAAAAGCCTGTACTGCTGAAGTGTTCCTGAATCCTAGACTGTCACATAAGATGTTTCAGGTATTTGTAGTAATCATAGCTGAAACTTTAAAAAGGACACAATGTTACACATATCGAGCTGTAGGTATCTTGCATGATCTTCACAAGTCCTTCTCTAAAACCATTTGAAAAAACAGCAATTAATGGTTGCCTGAAGTACATCAACAAAGTTAGTAACTGCTATGCTATAAAGGCTTTTTTCCAAATCTTAGTATGGGCTTGTGCATGATTTTGTTTGACACTTCAGGCACTATTGTAAATAATGAAAATAATATAAATAATGCAAAGTTATTAATCACCATTTATTGCAAATGCCAGAAAATCCTAAGGTGAAAACTGGCTATTTCAGAAGATGCAGAAGGTTCATAGTATATTGCCTGAAATTAGCGTATGTTCATCAGACTGTTCAAACCTGTGGAGGATTAGATGATGGTCTCAAATTCTATTGGACCAAAAAAACAACTCAGGCAGCAAAGAAGAACATATTTGGTGCACCTTACAGATGCATGATACTTAACATACTTTCACAATATACATACGATACTGTATGATTTAACTGTTTGTTTCCATTTTTTTAGGATTTGCCATGGTACAATAAACAATCTAGACAAAATTTTGACTCCAAGTTAAAAAAAAAGAAAGTGTTAAATTGTTTCCTCAGTTTATACCTTTTTTTATTTGTTCTTCAGATAATTCTTAAATTTCTACATTTCCATCTTGTATTTAATTATCTATGTCTTTTCCATTCTACTGTCACCCTGGCCACATTCTTTACTCTGAATGAGCTCCTCTGTCCTTATAAACTGCACAACGTTTCTTACTCTTTACTCCCTTTTCTTTTTTATGTTGTTCCTGGGCCTTTGTATTCTAGTAAACTCCAATATGGTATCTTAAAAAATTCTCAAATTAATTGGTGGAATTGAAATTAGCTTATTAACTTCCAGTCTCTGCCTTAAAACATATTATTAATTATATTAATGTACTGTATTTTATATCTCTGAAATAGCTAATCTATTATTTCTGCCCTCAAGCACTGCTATGCACGTGGCTTTCGACAATTGCTGGAGGAATAGAAGTGCTGTGTGTCTTTCTGAAGATGGTTTTTCCCATATTTCTGGGAAGATCTGATCTACTACTTGAGGCGGAAGAGGTTAAAAGCAATGGTAAAGAAATGGGCAAGCAATGGAATTCTCTCCATAATTGACCTTTTCATGCAGAGAGTGGGAAAGCTTCCCCACAAGCCATTCCTCATCTATGAAGGGAAGGTGCACACCTATCAGGATGTGGACAAGAGTAACAGGATAGCAGAGGTCTTCCTACACTATGGGAATCTGAAAAAAGGTGACACTGTGGATCTGCTGATGGGTAATAGACCTGACTTCAACCATGTCTGGTTTGGACTGGCCCAGCTGGGCTGCGTGGTGGCTTTTCTCAACTTCAGTGTCCACTCCAGATCTGTCCTGCACTGCATTAATACATATGCAGCAAAAGCACCAGTGATAGGAGAAGGTAAGTTCTGTATTGTATTTGACTTACTACTGACTTTTTACTGCTTTACGCTTGTCGTGGTTTTGGCTGGGATAGAGTTAATTTTCTTTCTAGTAGCTGGTATAGTGTTATGTTTTGGATTCAGTATGAGAAGAACATTAATAACACTGATGTTTTCAGTTGTTGCTAAGTAGTGTTTATACAAAGTCAAGGATTTTTCAGCTTCTCATGCCCAGCCAGCAAGAAGGCTGGAGGGGCACAAGGAGTTGGGAGGGGAGACAGTCAGAACAGCTGACCCAAACTGGCCAAATGCATATTCCATACCATGTGACGTCATGCCCAGTATATAAACTGGGGGGATTTGGCCTGGGGGGATCGGTGCTCGGGAACTAACTGGGCATCGGTCAGCGAGTGGTGAGCAATTGCATTGTGCAATACTTGTTTTGTATATTCAAATTCTTTTATTATTATTAATACTGTCAAGTTATTATTATTATTATTATCATCATCATCATTATTATTTTTTTCCTTTCTGTCCTCTTAAACTGTTCTTATCTCAATCCACAAGTTTTTTTTTTTTTCAGTTCTCTTCCCCATCCCACTGGGTGAGAGGGAAGTGAGCAAGCAGCTGCGTGGTGCTTAGTTGCTGGCTGGGGTTAAACCACAATGCTTTTTATCAAAAATAAAAAATCAGAGCCATTCAAAGCTGCAAGCACTTCATATATACATACACATCTGCTGGCTAAAAAAAGAGGGGAAGGAGATAGTCTTGCTTAAATTTCAAGTATATAAGCACCAAAAATATGTGGAATTAATTAGTATAATAAAAGGCTTAAATCTGAAACTCTCCAAGTACTGACGATGTACCAGCAGAAACAATCATGTATCAGCAAGTGAACAGCCTGGGGAGATACTTCAGCATCATCTCATTTCCATTTCTATTTATTGGCTTATGCAGATAAAACTCCACTGACTACAGGAAGGCTCAGATTCCCTTTGTTAGTGGTGATTTCCTTCCCATACAAATTTATGGTTATTTTAGAACTACTTTAAAGTAGTGGTCCCAAGGTAGCATTGCTTGGAGCAAAGAGTACAGCATGTTGAGCTATAATTTTGGCCCTCTTACTGGCATATTATGTAATACTGGGCAATTTATTTAAGCTTTCTACTTCTCTTTTCCTATCTTTAATACAGGTTGGCAATGCTTCCATAATTCCATATGAACCCATGAGGGCTTATTAGTTGGTTTGTGTACCAAGCATTAAGACAAATGTTACAACATACTGATTAAACTAAATACTGTATATTAAAGTCACCAGATAAGATCAGGGAGTTTTTACCTATTACAGTTAAAGCCACATGAGAAGTACAGGGAAACTAAACATGATTTTCTTCTCACTGTCCAATAGGTGGGTTATTGCTGCTGCAGGCTATGGTAAGCTTACTGTATGGGGTGGTAGGGTATATAATTCCAAGGCAGGTAATCAGGTCTTAGTTGTAATTATTTTAATAATAAGCATATAATTTTTTTAACTTGACAGATTGTTTGGGATCAATAGAGAAAGAATTTATTTTTCATCTCTTGGAAAATAATGTTGCTGTCTAGCTGATGAGCACCAACTCTCCTTTCCAGCATGCTCAGACTACACCAGACAAACTAGACAAGGTGCCAGATCATCCTGTTCCATCTCACCTTAAAGCTGTCATTAACACAAGAAACACAGCTATGTGTATCTTCACATTGGGAAGTACAGGTGAGGGTGTGCACTAACAAAGTACAACTGCGGCTCTCTGAAAATTCAGGTGGTATGAATTTAGCAACAAGACAGGCACACAAAAAGATAGAACTTGAATTTTTAAGTCAAGATAGGGAGCAATTAATTTAGTTACAAGCATAGTACACTTTAAACTATTTTTGCCTTGGCATAACAAGGGCGTAATTCCAATTAGTGAACTTTCACACAGATGTTCCTTTGCTGAACTTTATTTCTTAAATATAAGGCCAATAAAGTCAGTCTCTAACAGCTGCTCAGATTCCAAAGTGACAGAATTTCGCAGGTCTATACTAAAAAGAAACGCAGCCAGCACAAGTGCTTGGGCCTTGGGAGAAAATTTTTCCTCTGAGACTGGTCTGAATAATGAAGCTTCATCTTCACAGGGAAGGAAAGGGGAATCCTTCCTCTAGTCAAGCCAAACAACTTTGTAAAAGTTACTTGTATTGCAACAGCAGCTGAGTGGCACAGCGGCTCTTTGGAAGCTTTCCCATTCTCACTTCGTGGCGAGGGAACACTGTAGGCACAGTCGGTCGGCACTTGCCTGTGAAGGGTATGCACTTTCTCCCCCAGGCAAAGCAGATGAGAGGATTAAATAGCCTCACAGACAAAAAGACTGAAGAAGTTGAGAGACTAAGAAGATATACTCATGGGGTAAAGACTGAAGGACAGGGCAGACAAAGACTGAGAAGAAAAGACAATTCTCCCTGTACATTCCAAGTTTGCAGCAAAATTAATAATGCGAGCAGTACAATTACAATTATTTGCTCTTCTCCCTTTGCCAGGTTTCCCAAAAGCTGCTATCATCACTCATCTAAGAGCTCTATCTGCCTGCTTTTACTCAGTGTGGCGCATTTTCTCAGGATATTATGTATCTCACTTTTCCATTGTACCACATCACTGCTTCTCTTCTTGGCATCAGTGGATGCACTGAATTAGGAAAAATTTACCTTCTAGTGAAATTTCATTAACTTGAGAATGCTGTAACATTTTATTTTTTGGTGAGTAACTCCGTTTGGTGAGAAACTCAAATACTATGTCTACTAATAGACTTTTGTCATTTTCTCATTTTTATCACTTTCTCCAGTCTGCAAACAGTATCTAAGATATATATGCATAGTTTTTGAAGCTTAGAACAGACACCAGTTGTTGCATAGATCCAATATAATGTGACTTGAGGTCTGTGTATCACTAATACCACTGCATATGTTCCGTAGGTTTAACCTGAAATCATATTTGTATCCTACACCAAAAGTCTAAAAGGCCTTTCACATAGGCACCTGAGAAGTCAGGCTTGATTTTTAGTGTCAGAAGATACAAACACATTGTGGAAGCTTTAACTAACCTTCAGAATAAGGTCAACTCAATGTGTTTTGGAGCTTTTTGAGTCACATATTTGAGTAACACTTACAGAATCAGATTTGTGATATTAAAGTGAAGGAAAGGAAGAATGATGGAGCCTCCGCTTTTGATTCTGAAAATAGGAATTATTTGTAGACATCTAGCAATGTTATTTTTTCAGATATATCCTCCTTTCCTGTTCTTAGAGTCTTGCCCAGATGCTGGGTTTTGGTATCGTAAGTATGTATCTGGACTGTTTTAAAAGCCATTTCAGTACTTTGTTTCTTCAGGAATAGCACGGGCATGCATGCTGGGCTACAGCAACTGATAACAAGACTGCTGCCGCCTAACAGAAACGCATATGGGATGGGAAAAGTAGTGTATAAAAAGGTTTGAAGCTATGATTTGTCTTGGAACAGAGAAAGTAGGATAACTGCTTTCTTACGTGGACCATTCAGATGGGGACTCTGGGGGGCCTGGGATTCAAATGACAAGGCTTTGAGGTGAGTGAGGCTGAAGAGCTCTGAGAGGACTTCAAGTCTTGCGTGAGATGGTACCTGGGTCAGGGAGGAACAGGCAAGCTAGGAGCAAGTGGACTAGAAGGGATTCAGAACTTGGAAGGCACTGGGAAACTTTATGTGGGACAAAGAGCACTCAGGCAAAAAGGAATTTTGGAAAGGACAGAAACAGGGAAAGTTGTAAATTCTTGGCTGACAACACTTAGAAAAAACTATGAAAAAGGGATGGGGTAGCAGACGTGAGAGGTCTAGGATGAGGTGGCTTTTGGAATGGAAAGCTCTGAAGGAACTTCAGGGCCACAGAAACAAAAAATTGAGGATGATGAGTTGACAAGAAACAGGAAAAGGGGAGTGAGACAGAAACAAGAGACTCTGAGCTGGTTTCCTTTCCACCGCTTCTCACACAAATAGAGAAGCTGCAAGCTACCTTCTCCCTCATCCCAAGCTCTCTTTTTCCAGAGTTACCCAGTCACCATCTTGACAGAAACAACATGGTTAGGCTTTGACCTATTTCTAACAACTGGAGATAACTAAAAGGTTTGTTTCTACTGCTTCTGGTACTGTAAGTTTTTAGTTACTACTCAGAAAAAGCAGCAAGGCTCCATTGTGCTAGTCACATTTAACAGAAAGATTGTGCTGGAAATAGCTTATAATTTATTTAAATAGCTGAATTTATCATTAGTTGAATTAAGAGAATGACAACTTTTTTTTAACAATAGTGGTAGAAGATAAGATAGATTTTAAAGGTTATTTTGAATTTTCTTGTCTGTTTTCGTCACCTAGGAACAACTTAAGTTTTGAAGAAGAGATTTTCTGCAAGTTAGTTTTGGAATGACTGTAGAAAATACAATGTTACAGTGGTTTTGTACATAAGAGAACTCTGACACTACCTCTGTAACTAGCCCAGTGTAAGTTCTTGTTTGCAAATGCAGCTTTAAAATATAGCAAATCTATATTTTATAAGTTATATAGATTTACCCATTTCTCAATGGTATAGTATTTTTAATGTTTGATAGGTTTTTTCCAGTGTATGCAAAATTTGGGTCTTGTGTTCCTTGTAGTTCTATGATTGCCATCAAGTTTATATCAGCAAATGTAGTGGTTACACAGAAGCAGGCCTGGCAGGATGGGACAGCTATGCCCAGACACTAAAATAAATTCCTCTGTAAAGCCAAGCTTGTTAGCTTTTCATCTGAGTGACAGGCAAGTGGCAGGTCAATAAAGAAAGGTATAAGCAGTAAAAGCTTTATCAGACTCAATGATCAAACAAGAGCATGAACCAGATTAAATGATTAACCACCTGCACTGCACTGTTCCCAAGTAGTTACTTAGTAAGAGAAGGCTACTCTATTCAACATTTACGGGCTGATAATTAATTTTTGTATGGCTTTAAAACTGCTGAATGAGGTTTTGTTTAAATTTTTTTTTTTAAGACGTGTTCCAAAGGCACATTTTATTGCACGGCTGTGTATATGATGATAAACTTATCTGTATAAAGCCATAGTACTAATAATGTGGTGCAAAATCTTGGTCAACCCTGGGATAACAATGCTGAAGAACATGGGAGCTAAATCATGATCAGATTTAGGACAAAAGTAAGACGTCATCAAACACAGCAGCAGCAGGAAAGCAACTCTGAAAATATTTATTATATTGTAATGCTTGTTTTTCAATGACAGTGGAAAAGATCGGTTAATTTTCTTAATTTTATACTTGGGAGTTAGAAAGTTACTGAAGGGAGGTGACAAGAAGTATTCCTACCTACCACAGAAAACTTCATGTACAAGCACAAGGTTCACATGACCTCCAACTGCATTGGTCAGAGATTGGCACAAGAACTAGCAACAAGGGAACATCTGAGAGAATCAACCAGCTGGCTTGAACAGAGACCTAGGATTGTGTGGTCCAGATGCAGGAGAGGGGTCAAAGACAAAAAGGTATTGGAGGGAGCAAGCCAGGAAAGCTGTTGGCCAGAACTCAAGTCTGTACAAACATTATGTCAGTAGTCCATGGATCAAAAAAAAGAAAGGAATAATTAGCTAGGCGACACTAGTTGTGTAAAGGTCTCTCCTGCAGGAAAAGGCAGGAAGAACTTTCTTTACTTGGCTCAACAACAAGAATTTAACAGAGAATATATTGATATTTAACTGGCAACTGGTAAGAAGAGGGAAAAACAGAAAGATGGCCTAGCTGAGTTGAGGAAGCTGAGGATGCCAACAGAAGTGGATCAGGGTAAATGTAGAATCCTGTCAAGATCAGGCATCTTACCGAATTACAATACATATAACCTCTAGTGTACCACACAGGTTCTTCCACAGTGAAATAAACCTGTGCAGGCTAATAAGCTAGCCAGCTACATTCCACTTAGACTCGTGTGGTGACATGACAGAACACAGCAGTCCTGGTGTTGCCCCAGACTAGGGCTACCTAAATGAGGGACCTGTTGGAGTATTCTCTAGGTCACATCCAGGATGTTTGTCCTTACCTGCTTCCACAGAGCACGCCTAGGTCTCACACTGAAATTGAGAAAGAACATGGATTTGGGAACTAGGAGGCACTCGTGGATTTCTTGATGTAGACAGAGACACTAGACGCTACTCTCTGACCAAATATGTCTACAGGAAGCTTACCCAACATCCATGTACCTATCAGAATTAAATTTTAAACACAGTACCTCACAGAAGGTAACAAACAAAACAGAATGTATGTCGAGGAATGTTTTTAAAGAGAACCATACAACTTTTAAAATAAAGATATTTTAAAATTCAAGGTAATGCAGGGAAGCCCTGCAGATTGTTATACCAGGGATGAAACAAGGTAAGTATAACAGTGTCTCCTATGCTTATAATCTCTGAAGCTCCTCAGATTTACTCTAAGTCCTAGAGTCTCACCAGCTATTTTGAAAAAAACCTAATAAAATCCATTATTTCATCCTGAAGACCAAGCGCTGAAGAAGGGACAATATTAGGCATGATGTAACTGCCAATCAGCCTGCCAACTGGTTCATAATTGGGTTTGATCACATACATGTCATCAAACTGTGCTGTTCCTTCAGGTTTACCATTAAAACTGCAAAAGAAAACAGCTCATTAAGTGGAAGCAGGGAAGGCTCCACTCCTGTTTTTAACAAGTGGAGTTTAGTCTGCATTACAGCTGATCCTATTGTGGCAAATAAATTACCTGCCATAAAATGCAGCTCTGGATCAAATGAAATTATCTGTTAATCCAGTGTCTACAAAACAATTTTATGTGAACATTTTTAACGGTGAAAAAGTTGAAACACCGGTTCTGCTAAAATAATTCAGTGTAATTCTTAGGCAATGTTCCATTTTGAAATCATCTTAATACTATTTAGAAATCAAATATGTTTTTACAATTTTTAAAGTTTAAAATAACACTGAAATGGAAACAAATGCATTTATTTGGTGTGAAGAAACTGTTCCTGTGGACCTGAAATAATTTTATTTTCTGCTGTCACTCAGCTATGGCAGTAACTTAACCACTCAATACCAACTACATCTCCAAAAAAAGTGGGGGCTTTTCCACAGGCAGAGTCTTGACTATAGTCCTATACATAGGGTGCTGAGCAGTCTAGCCCAATGCAGAAAAATTTACGTAAGCATTTGAGTAGTTAGTCACAATAATGACATAATGGACATGTAACAATGACAAGTTAATAACTACATTTTGACTGCAGATTTGATTACCATCTTTTCTGAATTTGGATTTAAGATTAAAAGCTGCCTAATCATTTGAGATATGGTAAGGAGCTTTAAGTCATTCTGCTACTTTTTCAGGTTCCTTAGGCAACATGGCAGATGTGTAAAACTTACTACCAAAAACCATTACATGTAGAACTGACCATAGCATGTCACAAGCGTTTTCCAAGACATGATTTTATTTATGCAGAAAAATTCCTTTCTTTGGTTCAGAAAGGAACTTCCATTCTATGGGAAATGGCACTTACTTAAAAACTATTTATTTACATTTTCACGATAAAATAATTCTTTTAATCTTTGTAATATACATCTCAGTTATAGAATTTATAACTGAAAATACAAAGGACTACAGAAATAAAGTTTTCACCTTATGAAAATCCTTCAACCTCAGACCATCAAGAATTCTGATTTTCTGTTTGATTTTTACAAAACAAATATTATTCTGTGAAGTATTTTAGCCAAAGTGGCAGTTCTAAAGGAAAATTGTTCTATCAGAAAATTTTAGATCAACCCCAGGTATTTAGACCCACTTTTCTCAGATGCAGAAAGTTTCTTTTTCGTTGTTCACAGAAAGAAGAGGACAGAATTCACAAAGTGGGCATTGCTCTAGTAAATTATATCAGACCTGCTGTCTGGAAAGAATTTCCGATGAGGTTTGGCCGAATTAAAATATTTGAATTCTATGGATCCACAGAAGGAAATCTTTCTTTCTTGAACTATACTAATAAAATAGAGCTGTGGGCCATGCTGGCATCTTCTCAAAGGTAAATGTAATCAAACCCACAAACCAACCAATTTACCAGCCAACCAAAAAAAAAAGCAGATGAAAGGCAGAAATTATAAAGAGCAGGAAAGCATACAAGGAAGAACCTGCTTACTACAGTTCAGATGTAGCAAAATTTTGTTCATGGAAGCAGAAACCTAATTCTTAGCCCCTTACATGACTCTACTCTCTGTACACATATTGTGAAGCTAGAATAAATATACAGAACAAGTCCGCAGAATCTGAAACCACTGCTTTGTGTATCCGACTTTTTGCCCAGAATATAAAAAAAGCCCTCACTGTATAGAAGTGCCTATCCACAGGAATGACGAATTCTATTTTTTGTTGAAGTTTACTTATCATCCTTAAAACCCACAGATACTAAGTGATGAGGCAGAAATTACTTTTGATTTTACTTTTGGTATGAATCAGGAGATATGTGTTCCAGAGCAAACTTACACAAATTTACCCTTTGACTACATCTTCACTCATTAAAACCAGCATCACATTTTTTTCTCTGAAATAAGATAAGCAAAACAAAAAAATTCAAAATTCTCAGCAAATAAATCTCAACATATCTGAGCTATAAACTTCATATATATGACTGCTGTTGAAGCTCTCATTGGAGATACACATCTTTCACCCATAAAAACACCCTGACAGTCTCAAATGCTTTTCCTATTTGGACAGACTCTTTGTGAATCATGAAAATTATACTACAATAAAATACTGTTCAAATGATACTAAAGATTCAGACTAGTTAACATCAAAACCAGATTAATGACTTCCAAATGATTTTTCCTTTTAATCTGAGATGCTGAAAATGCCTTCCCAGGGCCATAATAAAAACTCTGCAATGGTTTTGGTCTTTTAGCAGTCTTAACTATGAGGACAGGGAATGAAGGCAGGAAAGCCTAAATCAAACCAATGAGCTGTAAGTTTCTACTTGTATCTGGCTGGAGTAATTTTTGAGATGTCTATAAATTTAATTTGGATGTTTTGTCAGAGATTCTTCTTGATTTGCATTCCAGTAACGTTAAGCCTCTACTTAGAAATGGATGGTAGATTTAAAGAAAAATTGACAATTTGATCAAAAGCACTACTTCACTTTCTATAAATGATTTGAAACTGGCCATACTCTAAAACAATGGATTTCTTTCTGTCGATAAAGGAGATGAACACTTCATCTGTATATGTACACTTAGTGTTGCTTACCATGATATGAACACTTTCTGACAATTGCTTCTCAGAATACTCTCAGTGTATTTCAGGCTGTTCCAAGTCTTCCAAAGTCAATAGGGTACTATCCGTTAATTCAAAGCGATTTTTATCAGGACAACCAGAAAGTGAATAAGACAGTGAGGTTTTCAAGTATGCATATGCACTTTTTAAATTTTGTTCCTACATTCTTTTGAGCTGTTGAAATATGATGTCTGGAAACAAGAACTTATGAAGGATGAAAATGGAAGGTGTAAGAAAGCACCCATAGGTAAGGAGAAGTATTAGTTAACTATTAACTAACAGATACCTCAATTTAGATGGTGATATTTTGGGGCAGGGATTAACTCTCTGTTCTGTGAGCAACAGGTTCTTGACAAGCACTTAGAACTTGAAAATGACACAGAAAAATATATTATCCATAGATCCAAATAGGGATCTATTGCTAATATACCCAATAACATATCCAAATATTTATAATATACCCAAATATCCAAAGATACAATAATATAAGAACTTAATCAATATTCTGAGCTCAGAATGTTTTTATTCTCACCTGCAAAAACTTATTCATGTTCCTGAACAAATCTGATTTCTTAGTGCTGCTTTTTTTCCAAGTAAAATGGACACAGTAATTCCTAGATATGTTGTGTTCTGAGACCAGATGTTTACAGATGCTTTTTAATTTCCAAATTTAAAGTTCTGAGGAAGAACAGTACCATTTCAAAATCCGGATAATTATTTTTCATATTTTTACATTTAGTGACCAAACCAGATTTAACTATTTAGTACCTAGAGTTGCACAGAATCTCCAAACTCCTACTTAGAATGGAATATTCCTATTCAAAGAGCTGAAGCTCCCAGGCTGAAGATAGGATGGCCTCACAGCTGAGAATATCTTTGAGAAAAAATCCTGAAAACTGACTCTCACAAAAGACATTTAATTTTCATGAAAAGGGAACACCCACATTTTATCTTTCCAGTGCCTTGGTCACCTCAAAGCTGCTCTTTCATTCTGGACAGATTTAACCATGGCAGCTTATTGCTTCTAATTTAGATGTTTTCTCTGTTTGGAATTCTTACTTGTGTTTGAATAAAGACAAAGCAGCAACTATGTTTGTTACATCTTTTCTAAAAGGGTTTTGTTTCTCTTTTCACATCAGACATAATTTGCCACTTGCAATTTACTAAGAGGCACTTCCCCTATTTGTAACTAATCTGTCTGTGGAATAGAGCAGAAAACACTCAGCACTGCTTATACAATGTACAATAGCCACCAGACTTTGTATAGACCAAGTACAGTCCCATACATGTCTATGTCCATCTTTTGCAGTAGTCTTTGTGGAAGCACGTTCAGCTTTTTACTGAACTAACGGTCACTCTGATTTCATTAGGCCACTGTGTCACCAATGTTAAAATTGAGCAAGGTAGGAAGAAAACCTAGCAGCCAGCTGTGAGCCATACAGAATTTCTAATAAAAGAGGTTGGTGACATTTTTTTAACTGAATAAAAAGTCTGAAAGTAACTTTAAGTCTTCTGATGTAAAGTAACATGTATCTTATACTCAATGATGTCTGAGAGGATAGGGCAGATATTTCATAATATTAAAATATTTGCTCTGAGCAATACTAAATCCCTCAAATGTCATACAAGACTCACATACACTCTTACTTGTCATAATATTTTTCAATTTTTTGTAGACTATGAAGGAAGAACAGGGATGGCAGCTATTGTGCTTAAATCTGACCAACCTCATAAGCATGTTGTGGACTTCCTTCCAAGTTATGCCCAACCACGCTTTGTGAGAATCATGGTAAGACAATCAGTTGCCTCCTACTTGTGTTTATCTTCTGTCTGACCTGAAAATTGGTCTCTACAATCATGGAATGCAGGAGTAATTTACAAACAGTTTCAAGAATTGAAACCCAAAAGGTAATACTAGTCTGAATTATTGTTGCTATTATTATTAAGAAGTTAAGCAAATATTTGATGAATTAAACTTATATTTTGCTTTAAGGATCCATTCATACCTAAAAATCCTAGATGTGATTAATAACTTGGCAAAGTTGGATTTTGTTTCAAAGCTCTTTAATTAGAGTGTTCTTCTAGCCAATGGAAGACTAAGCAGACACACATGGCTAATACTACATGTAACAGTGTCCTCTTATAAAAGGATGACATGATCCATGTAAAACTTTTTCCTAATATAGTTGTTCTTGAAGTGATTATTATTCAGTTACTGACAAAGCAGCGAAGAAATATGTAGTTCTTTGCAACAGATATTAAAATAAATACTTCACAGTAAGATCTCATAATCTGAGAACTAAAATGTACCCACATGCTTCAGAGTATAAAAGCAGAACTGGGATACAATTCTTTTAATGTGCATCTTAAAAGTGCAAGGATTACACCTCTTGTGCACTTCGCACAGGATGATCTTCTGCAACAGGACAGGAGAGCATGAGCTGCAAAGAGTAGGAAAGGGCCCTACATTACATCTCCTGCAAGTTTGTAGCAGACAGTCGTCTGCTGTTAGGGGATGCTGAGAGGCATTTGGCAGTGTTGCCTCTCCCTAAATACTGACAAATTGTCTGAAAGGCACAAATTTGATAGAGAACAAGATGGAAATGTAACAGAGTGAGTGAGACTGAAGAGGAAGAGAAAAAAAAAGTATACATTTAGAGAGAAGTGTAATTTTAAGAGAGTTTAAAGAATTGAGGAAAGCTATTTTTTCACTAGTAGGTTACTGTACTAAGTAAATGTATCTTCAAATGCAGTTAGCATAGGTTGTACTATCTATGGTGCCTCAGGACAAGCAGTGCCCTCTTCTGGGAAAAACCTTTGGAACAGACTTGTCTTTATGGTTCCATTAGATGGAGAAAATCTATACAGAGCTCTAGGGTCTATATATGTGGAACTGATTAAACCTGTTTGCATTTATGTGCTCTCTGACTAAAGCTTTTTTCAGCTAACTGAAAGGAGCTTACTATGAAAGATACTATCAGTACTAATTAATGAATATTTACACATGTGTAAAGTCTTATTAAAGGATGTAACACCAATTTTATAAAAAAATTAGAATGATAAAAAACATGTTATTACTTTAAAAAACACCTTAGGGGAGGATAATAGGATGAATGCTGAACCCACAATTTTCTGAGTGGACAGAAAATTAAGTCCCTTCTGAAAAAAAAGAAGTGTCTTGAGAAAGAGTTCATCCTAATCAAGTGAGAAACAAAAATATGGAATTCTCATGCAAAAATTTTTTTAAGATAAAATCAATCTTGAAAAGTTTTCAGCAGTCCATATGTAGACTCTTTCTAATAGGACTTGCAACCATGGTTGACTGGTTTTGTGACAACCAGACAGACTGAGAGTTTCTTCTCAACCTCTCTGATTTGACTCTAGAAGAAGAGCAGAGGCACAGGGACAATGATGCAAAGAACCAGGGTACTCCAAGGTTCTGAGATAGTAGTTTTTTCACTTGACTTTTGCTAACTTCATTTTCTGTTTGCAGACAGACATTAGGAACAGGTTTCTAAGAGCATCCAGGGAGTGATTTCAGTTTTGCATTATTTGTGCTCTGTTTGTTTTGGGTTTTTTGTTTTGGTTTTGGTTTGGGTTTTTTCAGAACTCTCATTTCCTTGTAGAAAAATCTGACTTCATTAAAATAACATCAGGGGATCATTTAAACAGAAAACCTCAGCAATCTGTATTCATAATACACATTTAAAATATTTAATACCTGTCTTTATTAAACTTTTAATCTTACAATTGCAATTTTTTAAATAACTACCAAGACAAATTCATGCTAGCTATTCAATTTGAAGCAATCCTGCTTGGTAATGATTGAACATTATTACCATCTGGCAGCTATTCAGTGTATGTGTGAAATGACTTGGTGGTCTAAATGTGGTTCCTATCGTAAAGTGCTGCCAAAAGAAAGAATGAACTGGCAAACTTATTAACAGTCTCAGCTCAGAAGTCAAAGACTAAATGATCTGGGAGCTGTGGAAATGGAGTAGGAGTGCAAAGAGGAAATCAGACAAGTTACAGATCAAGACAGAAAAACAAGAACTAAAAAATGGCCTGTTTCAGCATGAGAACTAAAAGAAAATGTTGGCTACATTGAAAACACCGTACAAGTAATAACAATGCTTGAGAACAGTGTGTTTTAAACTCTTCCCTTAATGTGAGCCACATTTAAAATTAGATTATTTTATATACCACTTCTGCTCTCATACGCTGATTATTGTGTGCAAACCAACTTGTTCATGAATTGCCATTTGAATAACTGCTGTACAGCAACAGCTTACACAGAAAAATAACACAGGAAGGCATTTAACGTTTTTTGGTTTAATGTCTTAAATGAAGTTTAGCAGCTGGAAATCAGAGGAGAGCCAGAACCATAAAATCAGCCAGCTCTCTGCAGAGCATTACCAACTGTCCCATAAGCTACAGATTTTGTGATCAGCTGCACTAATGAAAGTTAAAGAAAATGCTTCTTTTGAAACAGAAACTTGCAAGTTTGCATGTGGCTTTGATAGAGAAATGAACAAGAAATAAAAGCTGCATTTAGATTTAGATTTCACTGCACCTGTGAATCAGGTCATTCTGTCTAACTGAAGATATTCTATTTTAAAACTGTATGATCCATTTTATTGAGTAATTGCATCATATTTTCACTGATATAAGCTGAAATGGAATATTGCACTTTACTTGAATTATTTATTTTTCAGGATGTTATGCAAATTACTGCAACTTTCAAGCATCAGAAAATGCATCTGGTGAATGAAGGATTTAATCCAAAAATTATACCTGAACCTCTGTACTTCATGCATGAGCCTGCATATTCCTATATTCCTTTGACAAGAGAGATATAGAAGAATGTGGTTTCTGGTGAAATACGTTTATAAAGCATACAAATAAAATTAGTCTACATTACAGAAAGTAAATTTCAAATATAGTCCTGCAATTACTTCAACAAAAGCCAGTATGCAATATTTGTTCTAAAAACGTAAGATAATCAAATCAGTCTTACTGTGATAGAATTTGTGTCACAATAGTTTGTTAATTATATTATGTAATATTTAATTGCAATATTTTATGTGATGCTTAATTTCAGATTTTTATGGAAAATAAAATATGTCAAAATACAGTTGTAGTATTTAGTGGTAATTATTTTTCACAATTTATACCAGAACTAACACAGATCAAACTATTTGCAAAAATTCATCCCTGCTGGCACATGACCTCTTCTTTTACTCACTAATTGTCCTATTCCTGAAATAGAGTTCTCAGGAAAACAGGACAGAAATGACTATAACTTCCAGCTTTTGCTGGAAGTGAACAGCTAGAATCTGCTAAAAGGTGCAATAAAGTTTTGCAGGCAGAAGCAGATCAGAGAATATAATATTAACACACCCATTGGATGTACTTTCCTTGACTGTACATATCTGATTACATTTAAAAATCAAACAAGTCCACACTTATGTGAGGGAAAGCCTCTCTACTGTGTACTTCCCTGAATTCACATGATCTTTTGTCTGGATGAATAAAATAGCTATTGTATTAAGCTAATTCTTGCCCCATTGGAGCCCATTTTACAGACTTGCATGGTTAGCTTTTTCCCAAACATGAGACTTACTTTTTCTTGGTTTTCAGTATATGCTATTACTGCCATGCTAGCTAATACTGCTACTACTGCTGTAATGCACTGAAACACGATAACTGACCAAAACACTTGGTCTACTGTAGAACCACAGAACAGAAGTCAGCTGCACTCCACAAAAGCTCATTGTCTAATATAAGAAGCAATTTGACTAAAAAACAAACTCGGTTATGATCATAAAAGCCTGTAATCCTTGATGATGCAGTGTATGTCTCAAGATCCATCACAGTGCCTCTGCCATTCCAAGTTACAAGAAGTATGTGACAGGACCTAACACAGCCACTGGAAATGGACTGCTTGAGATCTAGAAGCTGGTAAGTAAAACAAGCATATAGAACTGGACAGCATACTATATCCAGCATACTACATACGCCTATGGCACACTGATATCTCCCATGAGACACAAGGTTTCTGAGCTTGGAGTGAGATAAGCAGAGCTCCATAAAAAAAACAGTGTCCCAAGTTCTTACTCTTAAGAATTGGCTGTTTGTGGACTAGGAAGAATACTGGGCACAATATGGGTTTGAGAAGGGCCCAAGAAATTCCAATTGTCTGAATTCAACATGTGACCGTAGATCACCCCAAAAATCTCCTTTGACTGAGGCAATGAAATTCTTATGGCTTGCTAACAGCTCTCCATTTCTGGGCATCCTAGTGAAGAAAGGAAGGGATAAGTTACTCATGACTTTAATATAGTAGTTCCTCCAACTACTTCTACTGTTGTCTTTTAACACACAAAATAGAGCTCACCTAGAGCTCATTTTATAAGCTGACACCTTATTTCCAAAGCATCAAAAATTTTCAGATCATGACATGGTATTGAGACAGCTCTGTACTGACTACTGTAAACAAAATATTTGTATTTTTCGTACCATCTGAAGTTTTATATAAATGCACACACATGCACCCCCTAAACATGTATACCGTTAAGCTTTATGAGGACTACCCCTATATAACTGCTGATACCAATACATTCAATTAAGTTTACAACATTTAGAAAGCTCCCAAAAGCCCAAGCAAATGTCTGGTCACCTATCTGGCTTTATTTTTGTTATCAAGATGTACTACAGAACACTGTCTGTTATTTCCTCCTCTCTCCCTCACCCTTTTACTCTCTACATTCAAGTCCTTCCCAACATTCATTCTTCAGAAAAAGTTAAAGAAGAGCACAAGACAACAATTCTATCCCTGGCTGCACAATTAAAAGTCAGTAGCTTATTCACTTGCATGTATGACAACCAGAAAATATTTACATAATAGAACTGACTGTAAGCATCAAATATAACTAGAGGTATTCACAAAATGTACCAAAGAAATGTTTCACAGAGCGCCACTTGAAGCCCTATAACTTATTCACAGCCTGATTTTAAAAGAACAATAGTATTTGTTACATTCGCATAAATACTGCACCTAATGTAGCATACTGCTTTCAATAAACTATGCTGCACATTAAATCAAGTGAAACAAATTGCCAGCACAATAATTTTATCTTAACTATAAATCATATTTAGCTGTAATATTAGAAGCTTTTGGCCTAATTTTCTATACATTGTAATCAAGAACCCCAAACTATACACATTTTCTGTAAAATATATTTTATTGTATTATTCTCTAATGAAATAAAGAAAATCTCTCCAGTAACTGAGAACAATAATGTAAACAGATAAAGGCATAATACTTAGTGCCAGGGGGAGTGATACTTAGAAAGGTTAGTTATATGACACCAAGGCATACCAGTGAAGTATAAAATCAATGGGGACAAAGTCTTTACCAAGCATTATAAAAGACATAAACTGCTATCGAGTCCCTACATTCATATTATTATATAACCTTAAAAGAAGCACATGAACTGCAAGGTCTCTACAGCAAAGAATCCTTTTATTCTGCTTTGAGTGCCTTTCTGCAGGTCGTAGAACCCTTCAAAACAGCCTTTTGTTTCATAAACAAATTTTTTTGTATGCCACTAAGCCATAGAACATTTACAATCTTTTATAATAATTTGGTGCAAAGTAGTTAAAAGGTATTTCATTTCAAAACCAAAACAACCTAATCTACTGAAAGAAATTACTACAATAGTACTAAGGAATCACAAAACTAATTTGAAAGCTTGTTTTAGCAGGCATGTAGACACTACATGTAATTATATACTATGTTGGTAAAGAGTTGACTGTAAGAGTGCTATTGGTATATTCAGTCATTTCAGGCACCACAAGATGGTAGCATTTCTGAACATCACTGGTACTTGCTTTCTTTAGCGTTTCAATGCACAGAATTTTACAAAACAGCAGTAGTCTGATTTTTAATCACAGAATGCTTGAGGATGGAAGGGATTTCTGGAGGTCTTCTGGTCCAACCCCTCTACTCTGGCAGTGATGCCTAGAGCCAGCTGCCCAGATGGCTTTTGAATATCTGCGAGAGAGACTCCACACCTCGCTGGGCAACCTGCACCAGTGCTTGGTCAACCTCACAGGAAAAAACTTTTTCCTGATGTTCAGCAGGAACATCCTGTGTTTCAGTTTGTCTCTATTGCCTCTTGTCCTGTCACTGGGCACCACTGAAAATAGCCTGGCTCCACCTTCTTTACACCCTGCCTTCAGGTATTTGTACACAGTGGTGAGATCCCCCTTGAGCCTGTTCTTCTCCAGGCTAAACAGTCCCAGCTCACTCAGCCTTTCCTCATGAGATGCTCCAGGCCCATAATGATCTTTGTGTTGTACTGAACTCTCCCCAGTATGTCCAGAACTGGACACAGTACTGCAGGTGTGGCCTCACCAGTGCTGAGGAGAGGAGGAGGATCACCTCCCTTGACCTGTTGGCAACAGTCCTCCTAATGTAGTCCAGGACACCGTTATTTTGTAAAACTGCTTTAACATAATTATTTTCTAATAATAAGCATAATATAGAGAGCTCCCAGAAGCTCAGAGAAAAGTCTGGTCACGTGTCTGGCTTTATTCTTACTACAGAGACACATTAGAGAACATTGTCTGTCTGTTACTTCCTCCTTTCTTCCTCACCCCTTTCCTCTCTACATTCAGTTCCTTCCCAACATTCATTCTTCAGCAGAAGTTAAAATAATGAAGAGCACAAGACAATTCTAGCCATGGCTGCACAATGAAAAGTCAGTAGCTTATTCACTTGCACATATATACAGGCAGCAAATTATGTCCTACCTCACTCCACCTAAAGGTGTTTATGCTTAACGTTTTCTAAAAGCCCTAGAAAATAAACTACATCTCTTGTTTCCAGTTCACTTGTAATTTAATCTCTGGTTTAAGGAACAAAAGATAAACTAATAAATTTCTGTCCATCGATGGTGGACCTCCCAGTACTTTTTTTTAGCTACCAGTACTTTTTTCAGCTACCAGTACAAGTTGACTGCAAAATAGTCTTGATAAACGCGGGAAGTAATAAGATGGAAAATATGCAAGGAACTAAATGCAAGAAGGAATGAATTGTACCTTCACAAAAGGGAAGATAACCAATCAGCAACTTCTTGATGAGAAGGGTTTATTGGTTAGAGCGATCAAATCAAATAACATGTTTTCCAAAGTAGGTACAAGCACACCAAGGCTGTTCATTCTCCAGCAGGCCATGTAAAGCAAGCTCCAAGCACAAAACCATTAAGGTTACTCTGGGTACAAAGCACAGTGGCCAAGATAATTTGACCTGCATCAAAGCTTGCTCCTTCTGCAAGGCTAACATGGTTACACTGCTTCCAGAACAACTCAAGAGCACAGAGAGAAGAATTCAGCTGTGTTTGCATTCATCCATGAAGATACAACCAAAAATGCTGAAGGGTAATTTTGATGACCTCGAGCAGTAATAGCACGTATCACCCACCTAATTAAGCATGAAGGTGCCTCTGAAAGTGCCTATCTCTTCCTACTAACGATAAAGCTTTCAAACCTGGGTGCTTTGAGTTGCACCTAAACTAGATGTTCACAGAACAGTGAAGTAGAAGTCCTCTTCAAAAGGACTTCATTTTCTCATGGGTCTCCCTTCATTCTCCCCTGGCCCTGCAAATCCAGAATATGAGCACACACTTTCGTGAGCAGCAGAGCAGCAGCATAGAAGGTATCTTTGGGTAAGAGCTCTCAATGCTTGGACACTGAACCAAACACTACTTTCAAGGTGAAAGAAGAGAACAAAGCAGCTGGGTATTATGAAACACTTTCACACACTAATAGAAATTGGTAGAGTGCTGAGGAGGCTGTAAAATATGTTGTTGGAAGCTTTTAAAAAAAATTTAGCTCAGATGTGCCCTAAGCTTTTGGCCAGGCTATTTTCAATAGCTTGTTATGGACTTACTTGAGAATATCATACAGTGACTCAAAAAAGAAGCCATCCAGTCATGACAGGCATTCACAAGAGATCATGTATCTTCATACGGGCACAAGGATTGGTCACATATGTTGTTCTCATAAGCCGTATCTGTTGGTGAGATAAATATCAGGAATACTTTATTTACAGTTGAATTTCTTTAAAAGTGAAGATGTACTAGATGACTTCTTGGGGCCCCTCCCCATGCTATGCTTTGTAATTTTTATTCAAAAACAGGAGGATTTTTATCTCAGGACTAAAAGTAATCTCCTCTGTATGCATCAGTAAGGTCTAGGTGACCTGCCAAAATTCAAGATCTGTAAGATTATTGTGGTAAGAATAGGAACAGATGGCAGAGTCAGGTATTTTTCCGTACACATTCATCTGCTTCACAGTTCAAAGCCTTTAGTCATCTCTTCCAGTGTTAACCTTTCTTTCATGTTTTTGCTTCTCCTTAGGTACTTTCCATGATCATATCAGACTTCAGCATCTTGTCTGTTTTGTTGCACTGTTTCTTTCTTGTATCAGCAAACACCCAGTTCAAAACAGTATCAGTATCAGTCACATCTCTTCATTTGTTATTTCAAATTCCTGTATGGATGACTTTGCTTTTATTTTGGAGGAAGACATGCATTCAATTTTGAAACTGATATTACCTAAGAAACTAATTTTCATAAAATAATTCCACCAGGGACTGCACAACAACCTTAACAAATTACAACAGTTGAAACTCAGTGTTTAAACCAGAGTCAAACCACCATTACAAAAATTAATTTAAAATAATATGGATTTTTAGTACAGAAAAGCTTTTAAATATATAATTTCTTAACCTATGTCACAGACAGGTGTGAAACAACAGTGACCTACAGAATAAGACGACCCTTAAAGAAATTGAAGGACTGAGTATTTCATATGCAGACCAAAATGTTTCTGGCAATAGGAAAAATGTCCTATAAAGACAAAAAACCCTTAACACATTAACAATTTCAAAAATAAATAGAGAGGACACTAATTTCTTTATTCAAAACCTGGAATCCTTTTAGCTGCAAGGATACCAGGACTTTTATTTGCTGGTAATGCTGCCTTTTTTTTAAGATCTGAAGAAAGTAGGTGATAGCTACATGCTTTTGCCATGCTAGAAGCAGAAAGAAATCCCTTCTGGAAAGAAGTTCAGAAGAAGATGTGTTTACATATGAATATATACACTACAGCTATATTTACACAGAAGTGTATGTACATACTACAAGCGATTAAGTTTGTATAGGCTTGATGCTGCCTTGTGTTAAGCTTACTTATCAGTAAAAAGGACAGAAAGAGGTATCTATGATTTGTATGCAAGCAAACTATTTGGCAAAGACATGCCTCTTCTCATTTTTGTCAAGAAACTTTTGAGATTTATACTTTTGAGATTTAGAGCTTGTTATTGTCACTGATAATTTTTTCCAATATAACACTTGAGTGCTGATCGGATTCTGCAGTCTCTTCCATACAGCAGCTGAATACATTTCCTACCGTCAACGCTCCTGCCCATGTCGGGGTCATGCACATAACAGTCCTGCAGTCTTTACAGAGAATGCTTCTATCTGGGCTCATGTGCCACACCACAAATTCATCATTCTGCTGTTCCTGTACATGATTTAACTTGCTCAAGAACCATCCCCACCTATGAATAAATCCGGTTTTGGGGGTTGAAAAGCAAGTTAAATATGCAAAATATTCCCTGGGAGACCAACTTAAGGAAAGAATACATAAGGGAGGGAAGGCATTAAAAAGAAAAACCAACGCTCCCACTGCCTCTTTTGGAAGAAATAAAAGTAGAAGTTTCTTAATATCCAGCCACAAATCTTTGGAGTCTTGACAGCTAAGAAGCACAAAAACTTGGGAAACCTCATACGTCCAGAAACCTTGGAAGTTTTTACCCTGTACAGATATTGGACAGTGCAGGAGCTCCAAGCCTCAGGCAGGCAGGTAAACAAACTGCCAGAAAGCAGGCTAAGTTTATTAGAAGTTGAGGGGCAACTGAAGTGATGCATGGCATTCTATGTCACGTTCTACATGCTGATTTTAAAATACCCCAATGGTTTTACGTGGCATTGCTAATTTTATCTGGCATTGCTAGTGTTCTCCTAGGCTTAAAAGCACTTGTTTGTCTGTTTTCTTTGATAGGACTTGATTAACTATTAAATTTTTACATGTCAAACAAGTTTGACATCTTTGAACATTTTCTACAAATAGGGGGTTTAATTAAAAGAACACTTACAGAAATCAAATGAGAGAACTCTGTAACTGTTAGAGTATTACTCAAAATACCCTGCTTTAAACTGCAACACAAATACAGCTCATTTTACAAGCTTAAAAGAAAACATAAATCCCATTAGCAGAAAAACGTATTTATATTGAGAAGGAAAAACTGAAAGGTTCCTTTGCATCTTGTTCAAAAAAGTTTGTAACTGCTGTTTTGAAATATACAAAGGCGGCACATTTTACCACATGCATGATGGTTAAACTCTGACAGTCAGCACCAAAGGAACGTCACAACTGCTGAAAATATGCCAATATCCTTCATGTGGGAGAATTTGTGGGAGAACTTGTGGGAGAATGAGGGAAACTGTGTAAGGCACAACCATTATTCTCTGTTTGCTAGCACAAGACACTACTGTTCTTTGTTATAAGTTTGTTGAAGTAAGCACAAAAGTAGAACAAGTCGGGCCTACGTGACTGATAACAGGAGGGCAACGTGACCGAAGACAGGGTGCAAGACAGCATGCAGGTGGAGGAACTATTCGCATGATCAGAAGACTTTATCCAATTAGACTATTGTTTAAGCGCGTGAACGGCACATGTTAACCAATCAACAAATGGCTTATGTGTGAGTAGATATTAGAAACATATATAACCGAGTGTTGCGCAGTTAATAAACGGAGAAACCGTTTGATCCACAGTATCTGTGTTGGTCCGTTTTCTCCCCAGGGTGAGTCCCTGGCGATGCGCCATTTTCCCTAGATTGTCACAGCGGAGAAAGTGCGGCACTTCACATACAGCAGAGAGGAATAGGGGTGAGCAAATTGCAGTCCAAGTATTCTGATATGTTGATGAGTCCTCATGCAATAAAGCAACATGAAGACCACAGTTTGGTACCTAAACATTGAAATTGGACAAAAGAGAGAAAAGTTCTAAGATGAGGGATCATCTTTCCTTAATTGCAGGAAAGATAGGCTAATCCCAAATGGATATAAAGAAAAATTTTTCAAAGTGCTTGATATTGCTTTATTTTGCTATGACTTCTATTCAACAATCATATTTATACTATCTTCAGAGGTCCTACAGATAAACCAAAATTCTGAGACGCCTCAAGTCAAGGAGAAGGGAAGGTGCTTACAAAAAAGACTAAATGTGAGTTTTAAACTGTTCCAAGTTTCTGGGGATCTGGACTTAAGCAACATCTCTCTCAAAAATTAAAAAACATGACAAAATTTTAAATATTGCAGTGTGTTTACTATTGGACAATGCTTGATTTAGTGTTTAAGATGAAAGTATTTGCTTGAATTTTATCAAATTCAATATAACTCACCAAAGATTTCTTTTGAAAGCCTTAAAGGAATGTATCTAAATTAAACAATGTTGGCATGCTGTACTGTAAATAACTACATATACAGTAGTCTTTAAACTAGATCACTCGGGAATTTGGAGCAATGAGTGAAGCAAAGTGTTTATGAAGTAATTCACAGCCTTTTTAATAACAGAAATCTGATAACAACATAGCTCCTGTTACTTTTTACTACCCATGTATATTGACATATGCATTTATCCTTCACATAGCAATTATAAGATTTCCCAAAACAGTGACTTTCTGAAAGCAACAGTGGTGCCAAATTAAGAAACTCTTCCAAAATAACCAAATTAATTCAATTTTTGTCTTGACCATTATCATAATAACAATTGCTGTGTGAAGTAATGGGCCCATTTAATAACAGGTACTGGTACTGTGCTTTATATTGCCTGCATCTTAGAGGTCATTCATTCCTGCATATGGTGGCAGTTGTAGCTTTTGAAGTAAAAGCACTGAAGAAATCTAGATTATGTTCGAAAATAATCTCCAGTGTAGGCAGCTTCTTGCTCTAAGACACATAATATGCTACAGTCCACAACTGAACTTTAAATAACAAATGGAATTGCAAGAATTAGCAGTACAAAACACCCTACATTAAAAAAAATAGTTATTTACTTGTACAAAGTAGATGATATAAAATTTTCACCTATTCTCACTCTGTATGTATGTATGCTTAATTTTTTACATACTTTTTTCTTTCTGTTAAGTGGACATCTACACTGCCACATAAATACTAACAATACATATGCATTTTATGTGAATTACAATATAGAGAAACCTTATCCAAAATTCTCTGTACTTTTACTTCAGGACATAGAGAAAAAGAAAGCTAAAGCCATAGGATTGCTCAAATCACCTCAATAAGAAAATCAGGAAAATAGGAAAATAATAATGAGGAAAAATGTCAGTATGAATAAATTACGAGTCTCAGCTACCTTCCCCCCAAAATGATAAATATATGGTATAGACAAGGACACAGTAAAAATGAACAGTTAGATAACCTTAACACAAGTACCACTTCCAATGTAAAAAACCCTAAGCATTCTGTAGTATGCCTTGAGGCCTGAGCCTTTTTTCAGCAAGAAGAGCAACAACAATATGGCAAAGGTATTAAGGACTTTCAGAGACAGAAATACTTATGCAGCCTTACAGTGGGGTTTGTGAAAGAGCTGAAAGGGGTGGTGATATGTGGGATATTCTCCTTCTGAATGTTAGAGACAGTAAATGAACATTTAGAGTCTGCCTGTTGAGAGGAAGAATGGAAAAAGGTATTGTGTAGCAATAGGTCTTTATATTAATTATTTTCTGCCAGCCCTGTCAAACAGCTTTTCTAACACATACAGCAGCATTTAGCAATTTCAACTGACAATACTTTTTAAAAATTGCTATGTTCTGTGTTGAAAAAACAGTTTAAATGTAACAGAACTCGTGATTGTGAAGCCCTTAATAGAGAAACCTATTAAATGGTCGTCTTTTACCTAGATTATATTTAGCAATACCTCTCATATAATTTTTCTGATCTGTTTTTGAAACTTCAAGGAGATGATTCTTGAATTTTTACTAAAAATCAACTATGTCAGCCTTTCTCAAAATACTTCACTAACCAGTAATTTCTGAATATGGCATTTGCAAAGCATGCAAATTAAGTAATTTTGTTATTAAATACACACAAATAAATATGGAGTAACCAAATCATAAGTACACTCAACACTCATTCAGAAAAGGATTTTTAGCAACTTCCAGACAGAACCTTTCTCACTTTCCTAGGTAAGAGCCCCAGATGAGTAATAAGGCTCTAAAATCTTTCAGAAAAAGTGACACTAATGAAGATTGTATTTCTGCAATATATAGGCATAGCAGATTTCTGGACTTTAACTTCAGAAAAACAAATAATCAGTATTTAAAGCTGGAATAACTATCAAGCCTCAGGACATGTAACTACAGCATGTTGCTTCTCTCCTTACCACCACTCCACTTCCTTGACCTCTGACAATGCAAAGAGCATCCACCCAACCTTTGGAAGGCAACGTAGTGCTGAGGTACAGGGGACAGGAAGGGGACAAGGTAAGGAGTGCAGCATGTCACTGGCCTCTCTACCCTTACTACTGCCCCCTCCCCTGTGTCTGTGTTCATCCTTTCTTGTCCCATTGTCAGAAGAAGTCTAAGGCAAAGAAAAACCCAACCCTTGCAGTTTTACTGGGGTGTGAGATCTTCACTAAGCTACTTAGAGAAGAGAGTGCATGAGAGAAGTGGCTTACTGCCATGCCTGAGCCTGTACTGTCTAGGCAGACTACTGCAGTCACTGCTATGACAAATGTGAAACTCTTCTTTCTGCAGTCTGTGCTTTTTCCTCCTCCAGCTAGGCAATTCTCTGCTTTGCTTATTCCACAAGCTAATTGGGCACAAACTTTCCAGCCTTGGCATTCTGCAGCAATTGCAAAAGCAACTCTTAAGCTCATTTCCCCAAGCTGTGATTTTTCAGCTATCATGGTTTACAGACGGATGGAAACGTAGGAAGACATACTAACCACAAATTACTCCAGTCAGATCATGTTGGGTGGTCATCTTTGTACATCTTTGCATGGTCAGCTGACCTTCTGAAAGCTTCCAGAATTCCTTTTGCTTTCAGTTGAAGTGAAGCTGACTACCTCGCATTAAAGCAATTTTCAGTGTTGTCAAAACAGTGGCACCTGAGTGGACAGCGTGCTAGCTGAGAAAATACAAAATAGGATTACCTCAGCATGTATTAGTACTTCACTGACCACTAACACTCATGTTGTAAGGTTATTGTTAACACTGTTGAGACAGGACTATGAAGCTGCGATTAGCCAACAGGCCACTTAAGTGGTTAATGGACTAGTGTACGATACAGGTTACTAATGTTCATTACAGTAACTCCTTAAAAAAAAAATTGGCCACTGCATACAGACATATCCTTGAAAATGACTTTTCCAACACCCTGGCACGAAAGTTATATTTTACAACAAGATCATTCATATAGATATAAAAAGTTATTAAACTGCATCCAGCTGAAGTTTTTGGCACAAAAGTCCCTTTCAGAAACAAAAGCATAGTTATTTGCTCACATAATGCTGATTTTTTTGTGTCTATACTTGCCTTGTTGTTACCACTTTCTTTTTTCTTTTATTACCAGGCTAGCATTTGAAGATACCTACATATTTACCTTCTCATTATTAAGCTAACCACCTAATAACACAGACACACCCCAGGCAGTTAGAAACTAAGAAAATGGCTAATTTGTCTAACTGTTCATGGCTTATAGCTTAGAAATGCCATAAAATGACACATACAAAAAATATTTTCTATGCATGTAGTACTGACTATATCAAATAAATGCAAAGTTAATGACATTAAAAGATCTGATTGAGTCACCTTTATTTGTTCCTCATTAACATCAGAAGGTTTATCAATCAAGGTAGTTCAACAATGTGACAGATCTCTTCTACGTTTCATATGACAAGTTACCTGAATGAACATAAAGGATTTTGTTTGTTTGTTTTTTCAGAATACAGCTGAAGACGTGAAGCTCCAGCTGGAGTCAGAGGGCATTCCAGCTTCTTAGAATCTGTGAGAATCAAGTCCCAGGCAGTGCCACAATGGGCAAGTGTCACTAATTGGCCTTAATGGCCCTGACCAACAGTCACCTGGGATCCCAAAGGCCCCAAGACCTCTATTTAAGCTCAGGCCCAGGCAGCCACTCCTACCTGAACTATGGTGTCCTGTCCTGTGGATGGACCTTGCTGTGTCCTTGTCTCTAGTCCTACCTTTGGCTTCATCTCCTGTCTGGACTCACTGGATGGACCCTGGACCTGATTCATCCCTGTGCCTTGTCTGGAACTGCTGACAGCTCTTATGTTGAAGTACCCCAGACCCTGGTGTGTTCAGGTGCAGCAGGACTGCCCTTTGGTCAGGGAGGGTACTACTGCCTGTGTTGTGGGCATCCTCAGCACCCGTTTGGTCCTCCAGGTTGTTGAGTAGCCCTGCTGTTGCTGCTTGGTGACACTGACCATGTGAAATGGAGTCACAGTAATATGAAGTGGGAGTTTTCTCGTCACCTCTCTGTGTAAACTGCCTTGTGAAGGGGGAAAGGAGAATACCAGGAAAAAAGGGGAGCACGGGGAGCACAAAGAGCATGTCAAACATTGCTTCAAGCAAGCCTGAAATTAATGTGTGCCAGAAACTGTTATTAGGTGTGAAAAAACACATCATACGAGAACAATTTGCTTTACAATCGCATTTACCAGGATCTAGGTAGAAGATGCTTGAGGAATGTGTCTCTTGCACCACAAAATGACTGTGGTTTCAGGATTCTGAAGAAATGGCCCAAACATGTGCAGAGAAGTACAAGTACCTGTAACTCTTAAGCACCTAAAATTCTTTTCTCCCTTGCCCATTGTATGTTGGTTCTTGGGCTTTCAAGAGTGTTGTTTCCCCTCTTCATTTCCATACAAGAGAAAAGAGGCACATGAGAAAACTAAGAAAATGAGCAAACATTTTTGCTACTGAATTTAAAGAAATCAGTATTTTAGCATATAGCCCAGTTATACACGATGACAAAGTATTTCTCAAAGTGGTGTTCCATATAGAAGACACAATTTTTTGTAACATAGGGACAGATTCAAAAATGGGAATACAAGTACAGAGAAGTACTGCTAGGAAGAAGAGGCCACAGTAACAAACTGTTGTATCAGCTAACATTGATAACATCATCTTCAGTGTCATCAGGTAAAATTTCTAATGCAATCAAAGTACAAAATAATGAAAGCACAAATAAGGGACAGATGTTCTCTGGCATACTGTTTAACTCTGTGATGGAAACATGAAAGCTCAGAAAACAGAGGCAAGTTGAAATCTATCTTAGGCATGCCTGAAGGCATAGGAGGCAAACACCCTGTTCTAATCCTTTGAAGGATGATTCTGGCAGCCCTTTCACCTAGAAATTCAACAGGATAATAAAAAGACTGAATCCTTCCAGCTGGTAGCTATTCAAAACACCCTGATTAGAAATATGGGGGTTTTTTTATTTCCTTTTAAATTAACTTTGGTCTCCCTAGCACATACCCACAAAGCAGAAGCAAACAGAATGGAAATGCTAGGCATCTACCTCCAAGATGATTTCTTAGAGCCAGTTTGTTGTATTTAGTCATTGTTGCAGTTTTGCTCAAGATCTTCATGACTTAGACGTACTCCATGCTATTTTGACACAGGCCAACAGGCCAGAAAATTACCCTGGTGATTACTGGAAGACTTTCTGCTAGACTCCTATGTTATCCCATTCCAAGCCAAGATAAGATTACATAGAAGTATGATTTTATTAACTGACATCTCTTAAAAAATGAATGGGGATACTATGCTCTGCATTTGTAGTCTAGAACAACAATTATAAGAATAACAAAAAATTAAAGCATTGATTGCCTATATATTAAGTACTTTCAAATCACCCATAACTTAAGGCAAGTTAAAATAGCAGTTGATAAAATACCTATTTAAAGGATGTGAAAACGATGGCACTTCATACTGAGAAGAAGTCTGTTTCCTTCTCCATTCAGTTCACATCCTGTCTGGGTTTTCCCCATGCTTTAAAGGTTTAGTCTTCTTGCGTACCTTACACCTGAGACTGCACCAGAATATCCCCTCTAAAGGATTTATATTCAGATTCAAATCTTCATCTGATTCTTACTTAAGAGGTGCTTTTGATCTTTCTCTACAAATGATTACCTATTCTCAAGAGTCAAGTAAAGTAAGCGTCCGTTTAACAGGTCAGTGCCATTTCCTATACTTGATTAGAAAGGCAGGAGCTGTGTAAGGAGTAAAATCAAAAACATTGGCTTGAGTCTATTAGAGTAAAATGTTAAACTCTTCCATATCATTGTTATATTTCATCTCAAATGAATACACTGGCAACTAAAGAAATTTAAAAAAAAAGAAAAAAGAAAAAAGTAGGGTTTATATTTGCAGATTGCTATCAGTTCTTAATTCAGATCACTTCTGGATGACGGTGAGACTGAACCCCAACTCTATCTTTCCAGGAATGAGCTTATTCCATCAGCAGTCAACAAAGTTCTTCAAGGAATGAGAAAATCTGAGTATTTCAATTCACTTCTCTGGGAGGTTATGGCTAAATTTTACTGGAGTACTAATACAGTGGCATGACATACAGGCAAATGGCTCCTAGTATGAGCACAGTTTCATGAATTCAGGCAAAACTACAGATTTACCCATACAGTGTATTCAAAGTGAATTAAAAGACAAAAATAAAGTGCTTTGTTTTTTTTTTAATGGTCTATTACATTGATAGTAAAGGTTTCTGTTAATAAAACTACATCTACCAGAGATGATATTTCTCTACATCCTTGAAGGGTTGACACAAGTCTGTAGTGTTGACATGCTGTAATGAATGACTCGAGACCAGACACTTCATGTAATGTAAGTATTTTAAATTAACGTCCTCAGAAAATTACAGAATAAAGCAGCACTCCAAAATATTATAAAAAATATTTTTAATTTCCTATGGATTTGAGTCCTAAATGCTTTCCAATGATCAAAAACTTCCATGATGTCCTGTCCCTGTCACCACCACAACTTTAATCTTTACCTCCTCGGGTCCCTGCAATAACTCTAGTATGACTACACCACTCACTACCGAAATCCCCGTGTGACATTATTAGTCAAAAGTTAGTTTTGTGTGTCTGTTTCTGTGCTATGACTTGCTTGCTGGCCACTCAGCCACCCATTCCTGGTTTGCTTATTACTTGTCTAGTTTTAGATTTAAGATTTTAGACTTTGCTAGACATAAGTTTCACAGATAAACTGCGAAAATTAAGACACAATTATTTAGATATAATTATTTTACTTTAATGGGGATGTAGTTGAATAGTGAGATGTGAAGAGCTGGGAATTGCATTTTCAAGGTAAGTTTATTTTTATAGAGATTTTCTAGATTATATGTTTCTATTTTTTAAAATATAGAAAAGGATTCAACAGATGCTTAGGAAGAATTCAATAGTGGGGGACAATCTGCAAGATAATCTTCAGACCGTGAAGCTGTTTTCTTCCTTTTCCATATTACAGCATTCTCTGACAATCTGAAAAGTTAGCTGTATATTTTTAAGTCACAGACACTCTCTTCTACAAATGTCTATTTTACCTTATTCTTCTGTAAAATTCAAAACTTCTATTCCAGAAGAAAAGTCACTACTTAAAAATGACTTTAATAAAAAATTGAGATAAATAGCTGACACTTCAAAATTTATGCTATTATATTCCCTGGGAAAAAAACTTCATACATATAAAATACCTTATTTAAAACAACTTTTTTTTTTCTTTTTTTCAAAATTGAAGTATTTCACTTTGTTGACACTCATGCTACTAAAACAGCACAACCTAATTCCCTTAGGCATATTAGCCAGGTTCAGAGTTAATGCAAATATACATGCAGCACTATATTGTGTTATCTTGATATTAAAAGGCATAATGTGTCAAAATTACAATATCGAAACTACATTTTTTTTACACTACAGAAGCATTTCTGTAATCTGTGTGTATTTTCTTGCTACATTGAGATGTTACAGCAAAATATTTTAGTTTTATTTAATCACAATTTTCAAAAAGACATTTTTCTTCCATCTGAATTCCCCTAGAAGAAAATTAAACTCCTTTATACTTCATTATTGGGTCATACCATACTCTCAGGCATCAAAATGTTTTCTGTTGAAGGGAAACTGTGCAGAATAATTACAGTGTACTAAATAATTCCGGGCTCAGTGGTTTGTCTGTGGTATGAGTTTATGAGTTCTTCATAATGTCAAGAGTAAAATAGGTTCCAGCTCATGACATGTAACTAGAAGCCTATTAATGGGTAAATTTCTTGTGGTACTTGTGGTGCTTTATTTACTTAAAAATAAATATCACTACATTTAATAGAAGAGTTTTTAGAGGTTTTTTAGAGTTAACCTTTGGAATAGCCTTAATTAAGGCTTCTTCACAATATGAATTTACCACTTGCAAGTATGTGTTATGTTAGTAATTTTAATCTCATAATAACATATAATTTTTCTCAGACAACTATTGCTATATTCAATGTACACGGCAGCTGATGTTTACTTAACAACAGGTCAGTAGTTTGTGTTACACTCATTGACCCATGCATGCAGAAAATTTTATCTTCATTGCTATTAACTAGTTAACATGAAATAAAATTATTAATTTCTTTGTGAGCCTTTCAAATCCTATGCTATTTACTTCAAAAATATTAATAAATGTGCATACATCTCCATCAGATAAAAACTTGAAAATTTAGAAAGCAAAAATACTGAAGGTGGATTTAAGCTGTCTTAATGTATAGTTCTTTGACTAACCACCAAGTCAAGAGTCTAAGAGGGTCTGAAAGTCTAAGGTTAGGCATATAGCTTGGCTAAATCACTCAGTTTGGGGAGGGCATAAGTAAGTGATTAATCCAGTATCACACAGGAATTCTGGCACAGGCAGGGATCAAACCCAATTCCAGTATTGCTTCACCTGAATTTTGTGACTCTTTCATTGTCTACTGAAATTTCTTGCCTCCGGTTATACATTTTTATAACAAATGAGAAAATTACTGAAAAACAACTCATACACTATGGAAATTTCCTTCCTCCCTTGGAGAGGATGACAATAAGTAAATTAATGTTAACTTTACAAAGACACTTGGATAATGAGTACAGAGGATTGATACAATTTCTCTGCACAGTTGAGAGGAACAGGGACAATTCAGAGATCACAAAATGACAATGTTCCTTTGAAACTAAGTATTTTAGAGTACCAGAGTCTTTACGTTAGGATCTTGCTCATCATTTCTGTTCTTTGGGATTAGTAGCACTGATAACATCTAAAGCACAAAATTCTTCCTTTCTGTTCTCATGACTAATGTCTTCGGTGATGTGCTAGTCATTAGTCACCTTAGCAAATGCAATCTCCTGCTCACTTGCCTGTCTGATTTTCAGCTCACAGCACAGTATATTTAAAATACATCTCTCCCATCCACAGGCCATTCTGTATTTATCTTCCTTTTGTGCTCTACCAATTACCTATCACCTATTGCTTTTATTTTCACTCTCATCAGTATACCCAGAGCTTTCACAGATCTGACTCTTCAAGCATTTTTGTTCTCATTTCTTGTCACGTCTGCACTACACAGCAGAATGCCTCCCCTTCTGCTTTCTTTCTGCCTCCTTCAAAGTAATCCTTGCAAAGAAGAGTATCTTTCAAACTGCCTCTTCTTTCAAATCAACATGTAAGTATACAACTTCCTTAAAGCTCACAGTCTTTCCCTTTATTCATTATTTATGCACATTTACGTAGCTGTTAACAATGCCAAACTCTAGTCAGCCAAATAACTGTACAGTGGGTTTTTTGCATTACTTTAAGCACAGGTTACTGTACCATTTAATTTACTTGTTATTTATTTAAAAAAAAAAAAAAACAAAGAAAAAAACCCCAAACACTGGGCCATTAAGTTACCTTCACCTAAGAAAAGCAAGCAAAGATTCTATCTTCTCACAAAATGTCTTTCTGGAAGAAGTGATGCTCACCAGCAGAAAAACTAAATACTTCTGTCTTTATACAGGTGTACATTTACAACATATACAGATACGTCCATTGCACCTTACAAGTAAGGAACACTACCGTATCAATAAAAAACTATTAGCTTACTGCCAATATCACCTTTAAAGAGCCATGAAATCTATCTGTACTCTAGTTTTGCACTATTTAATTTGCTTGTACTCGTTTCCACTGTCCAGACAGCACTTATATAACAAAGCTGGGCCTGTATATTCTTAATCTAATCAGGCCTCAGTCTTAGTGGTAAAACAGAAAATAGTAGTATTAGAGCCAGCTGAGAACACAACTCAAACCTTCAAGTGTCTGTTCTCCATTCCTTTGGGGCTAAGACAAATGAGTTAGCCTAGACTAAAAACTTTATGACAAAAATTAGTCAAAACCATATAGTTTTGAGCTAAACTGATTGTCTCTGCAGTTGAAGCTGACAAACAAAGACCACTCATGCTTTATTATAGTTTGACTACACAATGACCTAAAGGAGAGATGTCCCAGTAGTAAGGAGCATTCTTAGTATGGAAAAGCGGTGTAAGAAGCTGTTGCCTCCCACTTCTCAATGTGTTTGTTGCTGCCTCAGCTCACCTTTTTCCCTGACCCTCATTCCATTCTTAGTGCATATGGGACCACAGGGAAGACAGTTCATATGAGTCCCAGGGTTTCAAGGCAAGAGCTAAAAAGTTTTTTCAAATGACATGAAGAAATGACCATGAAGCTGAGCTTTGGCTTGAGTCAAACGGCCAGAATTAAATTTCCATTATTCCTTGTGTTTCTCAGTTTCAAGGGCAGAAAAAAAAAAAATGGGTAAACTGAACTTTTCCTGTTAAAATTAGTGGGGGTTTGGTACAAAATCTACCTTCAAAAGCTCTGGTTAAATCAAGTCTTTTCTCTCAGCAATAAAGTACCAATTCTCCAACTTCATGATGTGGAACATATGCCAAAAAGCCTGAGAAACCGATGATCTACTGTTTCCATTACTATCTACTGTAGTCATTTTATCAAACATTGAGGAAGGCAGTGTGCACTGTGATTTAGAGTGATTTATATGGTTTTGAGTTTGTAGAACAGAAATCTGTATCACATTTACTGTGGAGGGAAAAGTCTCCTTGTACCAACAAAATAATTTGAGGAATCCGTTTGTGGCATTTGAATTGCATCTCTTGAGTGCTTTATAAGTTCCTTGTCTTCCTACCACCTACTGGGGAACAGGAGACCAAGGGCATATGTGATATGCTGTACCCTTGTTGTCATCCTCTTCTGGTGAGAAGGCAGGTTTGCCCCATAATGAGTCATTTGTACTGTGGTTTAATCAGAGTGTGTGCCTTCTGGGCTTGCCAGAAACAATACATTCCTCAATTTGACTGCCTGAAAACTGCATTCTTCATTATCAGTACAGTTCACCCTTTCAGCTCGTTTGCAGCTGTTGCTTCCTCGCCCATGAACATTTCCATACACACTTCATTGATAGCAATTTTCTTGTTTTGTCACAAGGCTCTAAAAGAGGCTAAGGAGATGCTTAGACATAAAGAAGAAGACTTGGGCAGAAAAAGAAAGGAAGCTGACAGGAGTTTCTTGCTGAGGTGAACAGGGTTAGCTAAGAAACCCACCAAAGTTAGACAAAGCAAGCTTTGCAGGAAAAATACCATGGTTCAAAGTAAGTCATAAGTTTTTTAAGGCGGACTCTGGACAAATTTAGGCCATTTGCTTGATGTATGAAATGTTTAAACTGTAACTGTCATGTGTATTTCCAATATTTAAACATTTTAAATTGCCATATGCAAACTGCCTCTGCCCTAGAAAGAAAAGCTGTATAGTATAGGACAGTTTACAGGCTGAAAAGAGTGACTGATATTCAGAGCAGGAGAGAAAAGAAAAGAAGGGGGGGGAAAAGGAAGGAAAAAAAAAAGAGAAGAAGCTGTAGACTGGTAGTAAAGGAGAATGGCTGGGGGTTTAGCAGAACAGGAGACAGGGCCAATGGGCTAGGTACAGGCTGGATGAATGGGATATCAGGTAAGTGTTTTAGAGAAACAGAGGTCTGTCAGGGCTGTTCTACTCTGAACGTGGAAGCATGACCAGTGGCCAGAAGACCTGCAGAGCAGAAATTGAGAGACGCTGTGTGGATGTAGTAAGGGAGGATTCTAGAAAGAACTGAGTGACAAGTTGCTTTTACTGTTCAGGCTTTACTACCCTCTTCAAGGTTTCTACTAACACTTGTGCTAGACAGTATCAAGAAGGGTTAGCATATCCTTTCTGATATGTGATTCCCTCCATGCTATTCATAAAATTCAAGATGAGTTCAGAAGAAGTAACCTCTGGTATATAAACTTTTTCTTTGTCCAGAGAAGGAAGACATCCCTCACTGACTCCAAGGTTCATAAATAACATAGCAGGCTGGCTTAGTATCTGAAGAAGACAATGGAAACAAAGGCTACACTGCCAGCTTTCAGATCTCACAATTAAGATGTACCATTCTGGGGAGGAAAGAGATTTGAATATCAAGTGCCACTGGACGGATTAGAAGTACATTCTTGCAGATATTGCAGAACACTCTGGAGCACTAGTCAAGATAAAACCCTGGAGCACTAGCCCAGTACACGAGGCAAACAATAGGACGGGGTGCGGAACATGACAAAAGGCTAGATTATTCTGCTGTGATATTGGCAACATGCAGACAGAGGTGTTTGTACTGTAAACTACCAGTACTTACAGTTTTACGACTTTAGAAAACTCAGAATGACTTCAAAGCACATTCATATCCTGTAAAAAATGCATTTACTATAGGCTACAGATTTAAAATAAGCCAGTACCTTCTGATTTTTTGTCACAATGCACTAGAGTTATGGATTCCAATTGCTCATGGCCAACAGAAGGGCAGAAAATGCGTCAGTCATAAAATGACCTCAGCTTCCAACGGTCCATGTAACTCCAGACTCAGCTGCACTAAAACACATGAACACTACATTCTGCGTCTCACCGAGAGCAACGGCAGTGGATGCCTTTGGATGGCAGGGAGCCATCAGTGCATTGAAGTGCTGGGGGTGACAGACCTCAGCAGCAGCAGGATCAGCACCGTGCCCAGGCGTCACTGCTTCTTGCCAGCGGTGTCCCTTCAGCAAGAAGAAGATATTCGCATGGTACACTGACCCACGGCCTTGGCCCAGGCCCCAGCTTCCAGATGGACTGAACCGGTCCTGAAGGTATTTCCCAGACCTGGGCTAGTTGCAAGGCCGGTCTCCTTGGTCTAAAACCGCTCCTGAGGCCCAGGTGGTGTGTGAGCACAGGCAGCGGGCTGGCCTGGGCCCCTGAGGTGACAGCGGCTGGACGCTGAGCCCTGCTCGACGCCTCAGTGCAGAGCCAAGCCCCAGGGATCAACGGTGATAAGTGACTTCCCGGGGCCGAACCGCTACAAGAAACAAGGGAACAGCCCAACGCGGGGCCCCTGCCCGCCCCGGCGCGTCCCACCGTCCGCCCAGGGACCAGAGCCCCGGCCTTCCCTCTGCCGCCGCCCGCCGCGGCGAGGGCCATGCCGAGGCGAGGCTTCCTGCGCTCGGCCGCTGCCTTACCCAGGAGCCAACCTCCCGGTCTCCCGCCGCCGGGGGTGGGGTGAGCAGCAGATTGCGCCTTATGCAACCGGCTCAGGGAGCAGCTGCCGCCGCCCGCCAGCAGCTTGGTGCTGTCCGTGAGTCCCGGGCGCCGGGGAGGGGGGCTCTCGCCTCAGCCGTGCGTGGTGAGGGCTGGGGCTCCCGCCCTGCCTGCCCTAGCCTCTCCCGCCGGGGCGTGCCGTCCCGCAGGTGCAGGGCCCGCCGCAGCGGGGGCGGGGGGGGGGCTGAGGCAGGCAGGCGGGAGGCTGTGGACGGCGGCCGAGCCGGGGCTGAGCCGGGCAGCGGGGCGGAGGTGTGCGACTGGCGGTCGCCGCCGGCTGCTTGCCTCCCCCTGCACTGCTGGTGCCTGACCGGGAGTTGGTGCGGCTTCCCAGGGCGGCGGCGCACTTCTCTGGAGGAGGAGAGGGCGGGAAAAGCCTCAGCCCTGACCGGCTTTCTCCTTGAACTCCGCACCCAGCCAGGCTGCTCACCACGTCCCGACTCCGTGTGTCAAGCCGCCTGGCTGTAAGGAAATGAGTGGCTGGGACGACCTTTATCCACTCCCAATGCTGCCCACCTGGGTACCGGGCGCTGCCGCCGGAATTGTCTCTTTGCACATCATCCAGAAACTCCTCTTCCCCTATTTCTGGGCTGACCTGAGATACCTGCTGAAAGTTTTTTTGTATGGGCTGAGAGTGGAGATGTACCGCCTGCAGGGGAGGATTGTCACTGTCCTGGACAAGTTTGTGAAGCTGGCTGAGAAGCAGCCCCGCAAGCCGTTCCTCATCTATGAAGGGAAGGTGCACACCTACCGGGACGTGGACAGGAGGAGTAACAGGATAGCGCAGGTCTTCCTGCACCACGGGGCTCTGAAGAAGGGCGATACAGTGGCCTTGCTGATGGGCAACGAGCCAGACTTCATCCACGTGTGGTTCGGACTGGCCAAGCTGGGCTGCGTCGTGGCTTTCCTCAACTTCAATGTCCGCTCCAGATCTCTCCTGCACTGTGTCAGTAGCTGTGAGCCCAAGATACTGGTTGTGGGAGCAGGTAGAGTATACACCTGATTCGTACATCCAAAGCTTTTAATGTCACATGTCCCCCATGTATGCCTCTGTAGCTCCTTTATTGAAACGTGGTTTTCAGATGTTCACAGAATGAAAGAAACCTAGGGCTAGAAGGGGCTTCAAGAGATCATAAAGCTTAAGCCTCTCAGGCAGAATCAAGTATACCCATGCTTTGGGGACATCCATTTAACCTTTTCTTAAAAAATGTGCATTGCAGGAAAGTTTGCAACATCTAAGTACACCCTGTTCCAAGCATTTAGTCACTTACGTAGTTGCTTAAAGTGTCTCAGAAAAGATTAAAATGATCTATTAAGAATAATTTCCCATTCCTTTTTAAATAGTCAATTTTAAACTTATTTAAGTCATGTACTTTATTCTCCTGTACTATCTCCACATCTTTCTAGTGATCAAAACCACTGGAAACTAGAAGGTCTAAGCTCAGACAGTACAACCTTTGCTGTACAACTGTTTGCAGAGGTACGATAGTCTTCCAAGGACTAAAACTGAGGGGGTTTTTTTACAGGTGTAGCACATAGGAGGCTGATTTGTAATAACCAACTTACTGTTGGCATTGATTTGTAGAAGAAATTGCTGTGTTTGAATAGGAGATAATTGTGTTGTGTAAGTTTCCAAGGTATTACATTTTCATTAAGTGCTTCAAAAGAATTTAAGATGGTGATGTAGGCATACTGTGTATTATATATTCAAATTTGTCTTCAATTATAGAGATGTATAAACTGAAGACAGATCCAAAACCTAAACATGGCTTAGCATTTATGATCAAGTGAAAGCACACTTGCAATGCTGTAAGATCACACAGAACCTTGACATTTCGTTGGAGGAGGATATTTCAAAAGATAAAAAATTAATGTTGTCCTGCCTCTCTAAAATTATTATTTCAAGTCTACTCTGCCTTATTTCTATTTCACAACTTCCTGCCTTATTCCTATTACACAGGTTGTGGTGTTCTGTATCCATGACACCTAAATGGTGGAATTTCCTTCCGTCTGTTCTCTGCTGCTGCAAATTTGTGCTTTCAAAATGTATTTAAGATTTTTCCCTTGCATATTTTTTAATTATAAATTTTCTCATTCTGATTGTATATGGTATGCTGGTTTAAGAATACTTGGTAATTAAAACTAGCTAGTGAAACAAAAGCTAATTTAAATATAATCACAAAACACATGATAATGATGCTTCTGAACTGACAGTTTTTAATTTTGCCTTCTTACTTACTTAATAAAAAAAAAAAATCTCATTTAACACCCTTTCATGAATATGTACTTTTGAGTGTATGAATTGAAGAACAGAATTAATGTTCAGGAAATTCTTGCTCATTGGCTGTGGTGAAGGAGAACTTTGGATCAAGACTTGTATCTAAGAGTAGTCTTTATTAAAATGAAGGGTTAACTAATGAATGAAAAAAGCATTTGCAAAAAAAGAACGGGGTCTGTGTTTATCCACTCTTGTTACCAGCAGCTGATAGTAAGAGCGACTATGTTGAACTAACTTGTTCCAGTAGTCTGCCTGTGCTCACAGAAGAGCTATATGCAGACAGATAATACAAGAGATACCAACAAAATTAGTCTCTGAGCTGATCTTTTGTGTGTTGGTCTTCTTTCTTTATTCATGGGTTTTAGTCTCTGCATTAAGTTTGTCAGTCCTTTGAGCCTGCAAAACTGCACAATATTCTTCTTCGGGGCTTAGAGGCTCTTTTTTATCGGTATCTGTGAAAGAAGTTGAAGTTCTGTTATGTTCTTGTTTATTGGCCATGTCATATGGAAAAGGAGCCTCTCCAAAGAAGTCCAGGTTTTGCAAATGAAGGTTCATATACCATTCAGTGACTGTGAGGACTTACTCATACCACTCTTGAAACAAAAACGTACGTAATTATTGTACATAATAATTTCCCCCTAATGTTTATAAAAATTGCAGGGCAGTATTTAACACTGAGGTTACACAGATAATTCTCAGAGGTCTGTTCATCCAGTGTTAGTGTGTCTTTCAAGGGATTCTTCCTCAAAAGTAGGCATGACTTGAACTTTGTGTGTTTTGCTCTTATGGCACCATTTTCCACAGGATTGTGAGTAGCTTGAACATAGTATTTTTTTTTGCAAATATTTACACTAAAAGCAGTCAACCTGTGGTCCAATATCTATCACTGTCATAGTTGGGCATCATGTTTGGCAACTAAGGTTGTTTTTTTAATCAGAGATTAGTATGTAATGATATTATTTCTGGATAGTGAAATTCTAATTTTCAAAAATACGGAGGTTTTTCACCCTCCACAAACAAATGTAGGCTTGACTTACCAATTCCATTTCTTGTAACCATTACAAAACTATCTTTGCAATATTTTGGATGACCTTCAATCTTGTTCGTACACTGCAGCGCAGCAGAAATCATCCCCTTAACGATTTGACCATTAACTTTCTGTGCTCAGCAAGACCGAAGTTGCTCTTGAAATTCTTGTCTGTAATGGCACATTAAATCGGGAACCTGTATTCAAATCCACTTAATATTAAGGTTTCGTTTGTGCTGAAGGGAGCCTTCCACCTTCTCCTGATATCTGGAACAGTTCCCACAGATAATTGTTTACTGCTAAATCTTCCCTGCTCAGAACAGTGATGTAGCCTTCCTCTGCGTAAGATGATTGCATCTTGCAGCTTCTTTTGGTACATCTTGTCATTTTTCTGAAATGCTTTTATTTTTTACAGATGTGATACCTCTATCCAAATAAGCTGGGTACTATTTATGGTTGCATTTTCTTCCATGCCTTGTTCAGTCTTTCATGCTGTCTCTTGCAAGAAAGATCACTGTCATTTGTGGAATTTGTACTCTTCAGTTTTGTTTTGTGCCTGCGTATTTTCCAGAGGTTGTGGTTTGGTAACCTGGTCCAATTAGTATCATCTTGTCTTTCCTTCAGCACTTGCAGTCAGACTTTCTTCTGGTCTGACAATTCTCTGATATTTTGATTGCTTTTTCTGACTTTAGATTAGAGTCTTCCAATGGTACTTAAGTTTTGGGGGTTTGGTTTTGACTTCTGTATTCTACAAACTCTCTGCAATTAAATGTTTTATTATTAAGCCTCAGATATGTTACAAAAACTTCAAAATTTCTCCCTCTTGCCTGTTTCTTATACGAAATGGCTATCTCTAAAAGGTTGAATTTTTTCCATGACAGCAATGTTCTTTCAAGTTATTTAACACAATCTAGTAACTTGTTTTATCCCCTCTTATCCAACCACAAGCTGTAAGGCAAATATATATTCTCTGATTTTTGAATATTTAGACTTTGTTTTCCTTTCCAGTATTTCCACTTGCGTCTGTGGCAGAGACAGTTTTTGCTTTAGCTGCTTTGATTTGTCCGCTGTGTTCTCAGATCATTTAGCTCTTGCTTTAATTTGTTAACGTAACATTCTCACACTTCCATTCCCAGAAACACTGTCTACCACCACTCCCATTCTGGGGAACGTTTGTTGAAAGAGATCCAAAAGTTGCAGTTTAAAACTGCGTTTTTAATGAAACAGCAGTTAACTGACATGTAAGTAAATGAGGAACTTGGTAAAGGAGAAAAAAAAAAGAAGCTGTATGCCCTTTTTCTATCAGACTGCCATCATTAGCTTACTCTAACAGCAATCTGACCTGTTTAAAAGGTATTCGTCGTTACTGCATTTGTTACAGATTATGCCACCCTTATTCGTTTAAAAACTACTGGTTAAACGGAGGAGTAAGGTACTGCTTAAAATGAAGGCACCTTTTAAGGCACTGTGTCCTTTCTAGGGAATATTTCTGTTTATTGGAGTCTTGCTTGAATTAAGCATTACATTTTTTGGACAGTACCTGTGTAACAGTAATACTATTAAACAACACTTACTATTTAGTGACCCACCAGAAATGTACAAACAGAATTTGCCTGTGCATTTATAGTGTGTTGCTACTCGGAAGAGTTCAGCTCTTAGTAGGACATGCCAGATTGCCACCATGACTTCTGATGCAAGGATTCAACTGTGAAAGGATTGCGTTACTAAATTCCATGAGATTGGTTTACGTCAGTCCTGATAGCAAAGGCTGTTCAGGGAGTGTACATGCCACATGGACACGTGTGGGCAGCCTGCTCTATGTGGGCCTGCTTGAGCAGGGGTGTTGGACCAAGATGACCTCCAGAGGTCCCTTCCAGCCACAGCAATTCTGTGATTCTGCAGTTCCTCACAGAATTACATCTCCCAGCTGTGCAAGTATTCTTTACTGTTGAGGCATCAGCAGCACTTTCTGCTGCTGCTGTGTGTTTTCTGAACACCTTGCCATCTAAGCTCAGAACCAGGGTTTATGCTGTCAGGACTAAAGTTCAGACAGAAGTGTATCTACATCCTGGAGAAAGAGAGTAAACAAAGGGGTTTTTTTATGTGTGAATTAAGGTCATATGGTATTATATACAAGTAGCAGTATCTCTCATATGTTAGTCACTGAGTGAAAAAAATAATGGATTTTATCAAACCATCTTTTCTTAACTATTTGGAATAAAAAGCTATTTAGACCTGAACATTTAGGACAAGGAAACTGTAGAAGACCTGCAGAAGACACTCTTATCTGCTTTGTTAGACACCATATCTCTTTGATTGCTTGCTTTTACGTAGTCTGTGCCTCTGTTCCAGACAGCCTGTGTGGAAAACAGTGCCAACTGTGATTCCCAAGCTGGTTTCTGTTTTACTACCTTTACTGCCTTCAGTGGCGTTTCAAGATACCAACACTGATCCTGAGCCACAACTGACTTGTAATTTCTATTATTATTACTTAGTGAGAGTAAGAGCTGAGTGTAAGGAGTCACTTGGGGCATCAAGTACAGTAACAATTATTTTCTGAGGCCAGACAGTGTGGGGAAGAGTTTGGACTTGCCATAGCTTACTGAGCATATCAGCCATGGTACACATCAAAGTTAAGCAAGAACCATTTCATACAGTTCTCCTTCTGAGTAACTTTGTGTTCAATACAAGTTGATCTCATAATCTGATGTATTCCTTTCATCAGTGTAGAGCTGTGTCCTTGCCAAAAGGGTGCCTTGTTTCTTTGCTAGAAAATAACATAAAAAACCTTTTGTGCAACTTGCAGCCAAGCACAGTAGTTCAAAACCAAAACATATTTTTCTTGCTTTCTCTAAAGATGTAACTGAGTTATGTATTCATGTGAATTTAATGTAACAGTTTCACAAACTTTTTATTGAATAATGAAATGCTTTAAGAGCAAGAGGCAGAATAAAAAGCAAAAAAAGTGGAGAAGCATATTCATCTTGACCAATTACAGATATTTTTTTTCCCAGTAGAAGCCAAATAGTTAGCAAATGGTAAATATTCACATACAAATTATGTAAACAACGCACACAGAACTGCTGACTACATTGCCAAACTTCAGATAAACAGTCATTGCTTCCCAAACAGATAAACCAAAACCTGAATATACTTTCATAGTGTAAAAAGCAAACAAGTACTTTAGAGAAGCCACAAGTTTAAATAGCTAAACTGTTTAACCATAATTGCTTTCCTATATGGTAAAGTACACATACCAGGTACCTCTAGAAATAAACTAGTTCCTCCAAGAGGGCTGTTCCTTCCTGACACATGCACAAGAAGGTATGTAAAGACCAATGAGCCCTACACAACATCTGGCACAGAAGTTCTTTGTTCATGGAACAAAACATTAGTTGACTATCATCAGAATTATTCTTTGTAAATATGTTAGTACAACTGAGAGTTTTCTTCAAACACCCGATGCTCCTGTGTGTTCCAGAAGTAATTTTCAGTTTCTGGCACTTTGAATACAGCTGTTTTAAATTACCCTTTCTTATTCAGGAAATCACTTAATGTTTCTGCTGTTCTCTGCTATCTACCTAGAAATTTCTTTCAAGATAATGTATAATTACAAGCTGTTCACATATATTGTTCGAAGTACTAGATTCCTGAGCACAGAAGAAAAATCCTATTGTATAATCTATTCATAGTTCAATAGTAGTTAAAAAACCAAGCAAGCCTTGTGCAACAGCAAAACCCATAGATTTTATGAGTGTTTAGAGAAACAATGAACAGTGTGTATGTTTAAAGATCGATCTTAATTATTTAGAGTAAATATGTTTCATTCTACTAAAAGGGAGCTATGCCTTCCTGTCATTCCTGAATCTTAAATAATTGTGTCTAGAGTTGAAATTAATAGTTGCCATCTTTCTTCCTTTGAAAGAAGGAAAGAGGGAAAAAGAAGAGGTAAGTCCTCTTCTTTGTGACAGACTTGCACTTCATGTTACTCAAATACACAACGAACTTGGTGCACATCTTATCTAGAACTTCTGAATACTAAAAAATTAGAAATATTTGCTAATTTCTTCATGTCGCGCAGTCCTAAACAAAGATGTCTTCTGTAGAGAAGTTAAGAGTTGGTAGGTAATACAGCTTCATCTTCATCACTTTCAAAAGTGTAAAAAGCAAAACAATTTAAGGAAATGCAAGAAGGAATTAATTTATCTATGGAAAATAAGGAAATGCCGCAATGATCCCTTTGGTATCTGCAGTATTTTAAACGGGTGATACTCACTGAGGGTTTTTTTGCCAAACCTTTTGCTTGTTCAGTTAAACAATAGGTGAGATTTCATTTATAATTACACTTCAGCTACATAGCATAATTTTGCATGATGACTTTGTTGGGCAGTTTTTCTCAATGTTTGTACATCACGTTTGTTATCTGGTAAGGACACTACACAGGATGGACAGCTGAGGCTGGTTCAAATTATTACTGGAATTTGGAGGAGCCCAGAAATTCTTAACGATCCTTAACAATTAACAATCCTTAATATCTTTGCTGGCACTGTAGTTGGAGCCAGTGCACCAATAAAGAATGACAGAGAATGCTGTATTCCTTTACTATTTTTGAGAACAGAAATGGAGGTCTAGCCACTTCTAACACCTGTGTTTCTTTGCTAGGTTCTCAGACTAACCTTATAGCTACACAAACTATCATTAGTACATTTAGGAGACATATATGTATATATATGCATAATAAGAAGACAAAAATCAGTATTAGAAGGTAATAAGTATATAGTTATTCTGTCAGACTTGGTTTATTAATAGCTGTTTCTCATTAGGAATAATGCTGTTATATTTTCATATTTATTACTTGAAAAATATACCCTAATTTTATAATACAACAGCAAAACAGAATTGATATGCTAATGAACCTTGACTTTCAGTGCATTGGGATTTCCTGCAGATAACACTATTGTCCTTAACATTATTTTTTATTCACATTTTTTCAGTCTGTTGCTATGTATAGTGGAAGGGGACTGTACTCCAATAATTCAAACAGGAGACTATCTATCTTTTAGATTTTCATAATTATTTGAGTGATTCCTTCCTGAAATCATTCTACAGTGCAAGGAAGTTAGGACACAAAACTTTAAATGTCACACTCCATCAGATCTATTTGCTAAACGTTCATAAAATATATAGAACTTGTACTCTGTAGGCTTTAGGTTTGTAAGACATATGTTTAGTTGGTGACAGTTGGCTATATCTCTGTTACAGTAATAGAGACTAGTATGTCATTCAGTAAAATATATAGAGCAGCCTGTCATTAGGAAAGTAGTTTTCTGAAAGATTAAAAATCTTCAGTTATTTTGGTGTAAAATTTATGCAAGGGAGTTCTGTTAAGGGTATCCGTATTTAATATTCGCAAAATTAGCTTGGCGCTGACATCAGAATTTCAAATGCTGGCCCTGGCAATGCCTCATTATGAGGTTCTGGGTGAGGCATGTCAACTTTGTTTGTTTATTCATCTATAAAAACTGAGATAATAACATAAATTTATACTCACAGGAATATTTGCAAGATTAATTACATAGGCTGAGATCCAGCAAAGCACTTAAGTGTAAATGAGTCTTTAAGTATATGAATAGTTCTATTGAAAGTGATATTATTCCTATTCTTGAGAGTTTTCCTGGATTAGTACTTTAATGCCTGTGCAGTGTTCTGAGAAAGTGACACATTGTAAAAATGCTTAGAAATATAAATATAAATACCAAATGTATTACTTAAGCATTGGCCTCTATTTGTATTTTTTCTTTTTGTTTAACCTGGGACCCTCTCTCATGGTTTCTTTCCTGATAAGCCAACAAAATAGATCTTAGTTATGCTGCTGGTTTTATTTTATAAAAGTGAGTTTGTACTTATATTCAGGTAAAAGCCAATAGAATGAATGCCTTTTAGTGAATGAACATGTGATTATAAGAAAATAAAATATCTGATGTACCTAAAATAAGGTATCTAAACCACTCAAAGCGCTACGTAAATAGCCATATGGTTCTTTGGCAGTGTCTGAATAAGCCACGGGCCTGTATCGTATTTCTATTCTGTGTAATTCAGGTACCTCCATATATGGTACAGTTTTTTGTTTGTGTATTTGTTTTTAAATTAGTCACTTCTGTGCTTTTAAGAAAAATACTGCTTGATGAGAGATTGCTGTTGAGGGCATCCAGGCAAACCTCCACTGTAATTGCCAGCTATGTATATATATGCCTTGTATCTTCAATAGATTTCTTCGTGATTTATTTGAAGTTGAAGCTTAACTACACTTCATTCTGGTCTTAGCAATGACCAAGGGTTATCCAAAATGAGGTGGGAAGCAGGAGCTAGTAATCAAGGCTCACCATTTTGCCTTGAGGGCTAGCTGACACTTAGACCTTGTGGGGTCAGCAGTATTTTTACCACATAATATCCTGTTTTCAGTGAATTTTCATTCTAGTTCGTCATTATTTTATTGAATTTATTAATGTCCATGGAGGTGACTTTCATTCCTCTTTTGATTATAAAAAATAAAACTTTCAGAGGAAAAATACTTTATTTGCTGGTTTTGTGAAGACATAATGTAAGTAACATTATTTTATGTTAATTTTTAAGATTTGCTTGGGACACTAGAAGAAATTCTTCCTGACCTCCAGAAAGACGTTAATGTTTGGATAATGACCAAAGACTCCACTTTTCCAAGTGTGCATACCCTTTTAGACAAAATAGAGGCTGCATCTGAAGATCCTGTTCCAGTTAATCGACACTCTGCCAACAACCTCAAGTCATCTGTTTTATATATATTTACTTCAGGAACAACAAGTACATGTCTGCTAAAGAGTCTATGTTTTCCTTCAGCTTTCATCTAGAAACTTGATTTTCTGAAACACTAATCTTTTGGTTCATCTTTTCATGGTAGAATATCATATTCTCATCTAGAAGCATTATGGTAGAAAATAGCATGTTTTGTCAGTGACTGTTTATATTCAGTGGATTATGGGCTTCTCTTCTGGTTTTTTCCTGCCACATTGTGCAAATACTATGAGAAGCTTTTACCTCTTATTACTTCACAGCTAAAGTGTTTATAAAATGTTTTGCTCTTTTGGTGGGTTTACAATGATAATATTATTTTGTGATCACATACCACTGTCTATCTAATATAGCTAACATTGTATATAGAACTTCAAAAAACAATCTTCAAACAAGCAAATACACGTTTGGTTTTTCTTCATTAAATCATGTTCTATGCAGGTCACTGTAAAGACAGAAAATAGGATTAAGTTACTAGCCTTTTAGTTTAGAAACAGATGGCTGAATTTATTACCAGTGCTGCAGGAGCTAGGAAGCTAAGACTTTAAAAAAACTGATCACTGACATGAAAAGCAGCATGATGTTAAGATAAGCAGATTGGCATTCCCATTCAGCTGAACACAACAGTTTTAGTCACAAGAAGATTTAAAATGAAGATGTGTTTTATGGCTTTGTTCCCTCATACAACTAATTATTTAATTTATTTGCTTTGGGTTCTGGGGTAAAATTAGGAAATAAAAATGTCAGTCTAGCATAAAAAAATTTGGAAGGTATAAATATTGTCAAAAGGTCAGGTATGTTTGTAACGTTGCTAATACAAATTTTGTTGAGCTTGCTGGTTAAAAGTAAGGAGTTTTAGCTAAAAAATATAGAATTCACCAGGTAGGAGGATTTTGTTCTTATAACTGCATTCAGAATATCTGTGTGAAGTCTCAAAATTTTAGTTATGTAGAATTTAAAATATTTTTGAATGCTTGTAGGTATTACATTAAATTACATTGGATTTCTTTTATATACTGTGTAACTAAAAGAGTAAGTTTTGTTTAGTCTGAACAGTATGGAATAACTAATTCTAATCTAAAGTAACTGAGCATTTTCACACTTATTTGATAAAACAAGAACATAGTGTTGCTCCTAAAATCAATGACTGGTAAACTTAATTACAAGGAAGAAGTGTCTTGCACACTCTGTAGTCAACTGTCTGTACAGGCAGTAGGAAAAAACTTAAGATTCTGTAGAGCACTTCTTGCTATAAGTGGTTCATTGGCAATGTAGGCTTATTGCCTTTTCTCTTTAGTGTGAGGGGTTTTGGAATAGCTTTGAAGTGTAGCTAGAATCTCCATAGATTACACTTCCAGTTAACAGCTCTAGTTCAGTCTTCAAATGAATGATAGCTTTGCTAGAATAAGTGAGAAAACTTTCTGAACTGTTACATTTTTTAAATTTTTAACAGTTCTCACTGTTCATCGTCAGGACTCAGCCTGAAATTTCTGTGTGTATATGAGAACATATATGAAGCAAGAACACATCCCCTACTCAAAATAATGGGTACCAGAGTAGTAGCCCAAGCTCTTGCATGTGAGTCTCTGTGTTGCTGAACAGAAATTCTGTGCTGAACCTGAAGAAACTCATTAAGAAGGACCTAACTGGAATGGACTTTTTGCTGGATTTTTTTTTTTTTTTTAATTCTACAAGTCTTCCTAGCATTCTGAACCAAAAAGGTAGACTTAGATGTACATATCTTAGATATGCACCCACTTCATGATCTACTTTGTGTAGATCCTATACCTTTCTTAATGATGTTACAGTCACTATGACTCTTGCCTGAAAGAGATCTAGTATGATGCCTCTTTATGTTAAAGGAAGTCCCTATGTACACTAAAACTTTTGGCCCTTTGTTGGCTCTATATGGAAGAAAGAATTGATTCTTTTGTGATTTTAGAGACCTTACACAGGAAAAAAAAAAATTGAATTATCTTTATGCATGGTTTTGTGTTTTCATTACAGGTCTTCCAAAGGCCACAGTCATCAGTCACATGCAGGTTCTTAAAGGAGCTGCTGGACTGTGGGCTTTTGGTGCTACTGCAGAAGACATCATTTATATCACTCTGCCTCTTTATCACAGTGCAGCGTCTCTTCTTGGCATCGGTGGATGCATTGAATTGGGTAGGGCTCATTTCTGTGACACATAACTGTGTTGTTAATAGAGAATTAATTGTTATAAAAATGTATAAAACACACTTAGGTTCACTGCCATTAGGGAAACTAATGCTTTGCCGAAATCAAATGAATACTCTTTTGGGTATAGCTTTGTATTTCTGTATTTTGGGGATAGAGGAGCGTTGTAATTGCAAAGGATCTCTTACAAGATATCTTTGTGGATAGGATAAGATAAGAATGGATAAGAATTAGTTATAGTCATTTTTGTCACAAATGTTTTTACTTTCTTTTTTATTTAGGTAAAAAGGAGTTTAAGGACATTTGTAATATTTTGGCAGTGTGTATAATGCATTAGTGGATGTACAGACCAAGCATTGTACAGTGGAATAGAACTAAAATATAGTTTGGTGAACTTAAAAAGACTGACAAATATATTTATAGTAAACATTCAGCTTTGTCATATATATTTAGATGATATATAACTTTTTTTTCCATTTAATTTGTATACTGTTTTGGCACGGACAATAAAATACGTATCTTACTGGGACAATGTAGGTGTCCTCAATGACTCTCTTATAAAAGATTATTTAGAACTTGATGGCAAATATTTCCTGTTTCTTGAATCATCAAGGACAAGTCAGAGCAAGGGAAAGATCATTCAATTATGGATTAATTCTGTCTGAATGTGCATCAATGAATACTTTCTTTGCTGAAAAATGAAGTTTCAGTGATACCCAAATTATTTGCTAATTCAGGCTGACTTTTCTGGATATTTCCAGTTAAACTCTTTTGAATAATGTTACAACACCAACTAAGAGAAGCTGTCTTCTTGCTTGTAACCTCTTATCTATTGGTTTACTGTCTCACCAAGGAGGAGACTGGATTCATCTCCCTTCTACCAGGTTTGAATGCATGTCTTCTAATAAATACCATATAGTTCTCTGAACAAGGCTGCTCTTAGTTCCTCTCATTTTCTGTTTTGTAGGAATAGTGAACATAGCTAGCTAAGCTGCCATATAGAGAAAATGCTTCATTTCCTTCTCTACTGTTTCCATGAAGGTGCAACCTGTGTGTTAAAAAAGAAGTTCTCAGCTAGTCAGTTTTGGAGTGACTGCAAAAAGTACAATGTGACTGTCATCCAGTACATTGGAGAACTTTGTCGTTACCTTTGCAGCCAGCCAGTGGTAAGTGGAACCAAAATGATGGCTATTCATCTGTAAGTGATGTTTAAGTTTATTGTTCTTAGTGTGGTTATGTTAAAAGGGAAATAAAACTGTACTCAACCTGTCCCTCTGCCATTCTTTTTATGTGAGGTTCTTCAAATATTTGATGATCTGTAGACTGTAAAAAAAAACAAATGGCTTGATTCAGGAAGATGTTAAAGTACTAAAAGAAATATTTCGAGACTAAAAACTGATTCAGTATCATTTGGTGAAAAAATATTTCACAAGAGTTTCACAATGTAAGTTCAGAAAACCAGGATTACTGTTCAATGTCTTTTCAGAATTTTCAAAACTTTTTTTCTTGGCATGTAAGCATATCAGAAGTCTCAAGTTTTGTAGGTCATGTTTTAGCACTGTTTTGGCTTGTGACATGTGCTTGTTTTGAAACCATCTAAACCATATTTTAAAATTTGGAAGGGGTTTGGTCTTGGTTGGCAGCTCAAAGGAAGAATGCCTTTTGTTGCAGTTAGAAAGCTATTCCAGACAGCAAAGCTAGTTTTGTTAAAGTGACATTCCTCTCTGAAACTGTGTTAGCCCTAACTTGAAAATACTTCCTTTCCCTTGGCAGTCAGTGGTGTGATAGTCTATCTACATGGTATTGAGCCCTAAGTATGCTGAACCTGTTGTAATTACCAAGTATAGCTGACTCAGGTTAACTGAATTAACTCTTGATCTGGCTATTTGCTGGTGTGTTTCTGTATCTACCCATTGATGATAGAGAGAGCCCAAGATGCTTAGGCAAAGCTAAATGACTAAAATTTGTTGGAATTAATTCAAGATGTAGAGAATAATATAGACAGAACAGCTAAAACCTGCTGCATAGCAAACCCAACTGACTTTCTATCCTCAAATGCTTGTGCTAAATGTGTCAAAATGAATATGAAACAAACATTCATAGTCCAGTATAAACTGAAATTCATCTTGCTAATGCTGGCAATTTCCATCCATTTAGGAGCTGCAGGTTGTCCTACTGTGTTTCAATAATAAATCCTAAATGTTACATCATACATTATCTTATCTGGTTAAGCATTTTAATAAATGGCTTTACACAGTTACTTATGATCATAAACAGGTTTTATTTTGAATACTAAGTAAAAATAAATAACAGCTTCCAAGTACCTGTATAACATTAAGCAAAAGAACGGTATCCTCTTTTAATGTAACAAAATGTTTAGGAGAACACAGAGATTTGTGAAAGTGTACAGAAGTTGGATGCAATGCAACTGTTATTTCTTTGAACATTCTCCCTTTGCCTCTATCATAATTTCATTTTGTGATTTAAAAAAAATAATCAGTGGTTTATTTCTTTTTCAGTGAATTTTACTGAAATGACTCATCTCTTAGGAAATGGTGTCAATAATTCAAATTAATTAATCTGAAAATTCTTTTCTAATCCAAGTCCTCATTTTATGATTTTCAGAATAACCTCCTCCTTAAGCAGTGTGCTAATAAATTGAAGAGAATGCAAATCAGTCTTGTTTTCCAGCAGAATAACAATTTCCATTAATATCTCAAGTTGCTGACCAGTGAATGGAAAAGGTCAGTGTTCATAAGATATTGGATTTTTTTTTCCTCCTGAAAATTTTCAGAAGTATGTTTAAGTAATGTAGTGGTGAGTCCTAGATCCTGCAGCACTATCCATGCATGCCTCAGCAAAGAGGATGTTCTTGAATATCGCTGATGTCCCAGTGACCACCACTGACTGAGATGTGAAATCAGAATAGTGATACCTTTCTCCCTCTCTTTCTTTTTTTTGGTGTTTTTTTGTTTGTTTGTTTTTTAAATTTTTAATAAAATAAACAAAAAGTTACAGGATAATGTAAAGTCAAGTTAAAGACCAAAAGGAAAATCAAAACATATGAAGGGCCTAGCTTTTCTAAACTGTGATTTTTCTTCATTGTAGACTAACATGACTTCCCCAGTCATATCCCTTCTCTCCAACACTTCCCAACTTTTGCTGCGTCTGCAGCCTCAGATATCATTTGTTCCCCTTTTCTGTCCTTTAACTGTACAGTTAGAGAATGGCATTTTGTTTTCCCTGTTTTATCCTGTTCAGGGTCTTAAAGCAAGAATGATAGATTAATATACTTCATTTTCTAAACCAAAAACTCACTCATTTTTAAATCCTTACCAAGCCATCGTAAAGTTAAAGGAGCTGGCATGTCTAAACTCTTTGCTCTGTGAGGCTGCGGGGCAGGGGGTTGGTTTTGATTTTTTTTGGTAGCTGGCTAAAGAGAACCTTAATGTACCTTATCAAGAAAAAATAAAATTACAAAATGAATCATTTTGACAGCTAGGTACTTGAAGAAAAATAGGAAGTATTTGTCATGTTAAAACTGGAAGAGAAACATGTTCACACGAATAAGTGGAAAGATTTTAAATATGTTATGCAATCCATTATTATTTTTCAAGTAGGTGAAATAATTTGCCAAGTTGTTATCTCTCTCTAAGTTTCATTAACTTAGAAGTACTATATATACTGGCAGCATGAGAAAGATATGGCTAATACAAGTTTTAAAGCTCTGTGAAGATATTATGTGGGCAGTGTTCTCAAGGTTAGAGTGCTATAAAGCCCTTCCAATGAACACAGATTAAAACCATAACAATTATCTTAAGTGCTTCATTTGTTTCTTTAACACTAAACTTGAAATAAATGTTATAATTCTAATAGTTGGAGGCCACAGTGTGGCCTCTTATTTCACAGATTTTGAACAGAACTTTTGGCAAGTCTCTGTGGTAGCATATAGGCTCTTGGCTTAGATTTCCTTATTAGTTTTGTCTTGTTTGAACTTTCTGCCTCCCACTCACAGCTCTTAGCTCTTGAAGACTCTTTTGCAGTAGAATTTTTCTGAAACCTGTTCTGCATCCAGTTTGGTTTAGTAACCTGTTGTCTGGAAAGAACATTGGTTAGAAAAGGAAGTTGCCTTTTTTCCTTAAGTGTGAGTACAGGGACCTTGCATTATGTGACGTTCACAGATTTTGCTGGGCTCCTAAATAATTGAGTAATCCTTGTGCCTGCCCTCTTCCAAGCTCTTTTTCTGCAGTCTTTTGATCATAGTGAAAGTACAAGAGCCAGCAATGATGGCTAGTAGCCATCAGTAGCTACAAAATGGATCCTGCTCTAAAATATTAGCATGACTACTCCAGTGAAAGAGAATATTCAGCAAATTATAACTTGGTCTTGCTGGCTGACATTGCTCTAAGTCTCTATTAACAATGTTCTATGAAATTTCAGAAGTATGGCATAGTGTAGCTCCCTATTTCCTCTCTAAGCAGAGGCCTTGGCAATACTTCTTTACTAATCTGTGGATATATTTTCCTTAGAGGGTTGCAGCACATTTAAAATTTAACATTTAAAGTGTATACAAAATCTTCCTAATGCACTTGCAGATTTATTTCAAATTTGAAGTAATGAGCTATTTAAATAATACATTGCATCCTGAAGCTTTTGGAAAGATATGAATGGTAATGCAGGATCTCTTTCCTGCTTTTCTGTAAAGGAGACCTGAAACCTGAAGTGGTTTACAAACAGAGGCTAGAAACCGGTTTTCTTGATCATTATGTCCTGTTTTCTACTCTTGTAAGCTGTCATACATTATGACATTAATTATATGATTTATGATACCTTGCATAAACTTGGTAAGCTCTCAAAGTCAGAGTTCACTTCTACTTGTAATCAAAGTCTATTTCACAATTAATTATGTCATTGCTTAGAAATTTTCTTTCATTGTCTGTCCTGTTTTATGTACATTTGGTATTGAGCCAGTGTTATCCTTTGGCATCAGTAACATTTCCTATTTCCTTGGGGTTACCTCAAGTGTATAAGACCATTCAGGTTTCAGACTTTATTTTGTTAAGATGAAGCAAGCCAATCTCTCTACTAGATCCAGTTTGGCCAAGGTTTCTTTGGATGGGATTAAGCTCTCTGAAGTGACTTTAGAAAAGATGCTTAAGGATTTATTTTATTAAAACTCTTCTGTGTTAGAACAATAGTAATTTAGAAGGAGAAAACAAGGAAGTGAATGCTGCTGGGATAAGCAAACAGAATGAACACTTATTTCCCTGCTGTTGACTCAAGCGTTGCAGGAAGGGGTGTAAGAATGGGATTTATGTATGTTGGATAGCACTGTCTGCCACCTAGAAACAGCTTTCTTTGAAGGAAGGGGATTTGATAGTCAGGTAAGGAAGGAAAAATGAGTCAGCAGGCACTTCTCTACAATGCAGGTTTTACTCAACATCACATTTTATTCCCCATTAAGGTTTAGCTCAATTTATGTTCAGTACTGGAAATTGTTATTTCTCTTATCATTAAAATGTAGAGTGGAAATTTGTCAAGCCCCTTGCAGGTTTTCAACATAAACATTTTATTAAATACCCCAAACCAGTAATGTGTCACAGTTACAGATAACCACATCTCTACCATCCATTTGAAGTCTCTGAATAATCTCTATATGTCTTTACAATTTTATTTACTGGGGGGAATTTTGAAATTTATTTATTATTCTTGGCTTTTTTTAAAAAAAATCTGCAACCACTTGTGTATGTCATAAGCAAACATCATTCTTAATCGAAGTTGTTACTGACTTACTACAGTATTAACAGTGCCTAAAAGGAGAATCGAACACTGTTTGTATATGCAGTTTGAGAAAATAGAATTTTTAGACTAAGGACCTATTCAGCACATCTGAAATGAAGTTTAGAAATGGACCTGGGATTTAGAAGCTTGTATTTTTTGCCTCCAGACTGTATCAGTTGATCTAATAAAAAATACACTGTATATCACAACAAACTTTGTCTGTGCTTTAAACTGCCATGACTACAACAGCAGCATTATTTTTAAAAAGTGGGTTTCAAAGCAGATTATAATCCCGTCCATTTTGGCTACTGCCTTTTGATATTTAAATGTACTGGCATACCTTTCTTGGACTCCATCCACACAATGATTCTGTGTCTATTTTCTCATTCTTCCCACTAATAATGGTAATGGTTTTCAGGTTTTCTTCCTGAAAAAGTTTTCTGTAATGTTTGTAGAGTTCCTTTGGCCTTAGGAAGCATTGGTTTTCCATACTCAAAACAGCACTGAAGGCTAGTTGTGATGTCAGCTACTGGTTCCAGCATGGTGGCTCAAGCCTTTTCTGAGTCTTTAAGAGGTCATATAACATGACCAATTTCCTTCCTTCCAGCTTCTTTTCCTAGATACTCATCTTTTGGGTTAAGCTAGTGGAGATGCAGAAAATGCCCTGGTAGTGAAGCCTAGAAATCTCAATCATACTTTCACAAAGTAAAGCTTCATATTGCTCACAGAATACTGTGCAATATGGAGCACAAGAAATAATCTGTGCATGCTTTAATTCTCTGAATTCTTCCTATTAGAAGAGCTAAAGGAAGAAAACTCCCATTATAATCTAATCTATTAGATTATCAGGAGATTGATTAATGAAAGCATGGTGAGAGTGGCTATACTAAATAGCAACCCACGAGTTCCTGAACTGGAAGGATGTGTCCTGTTCCTAGAATTCCTGTTCCTTTCTTATGGTGCCTGTGTTCAGTACTCTTCCTGCTTTCTTGTATTTGTATTTTTAAATTTGGGTATGTATTTTGCTCAAAAAATCTAGTTGCAATTTATAATAAGGCATTACTGAAAAGTGAATGTAAGCATGCATCTTGAAGAATTTATTACATCTGTCATAATCATGGCAGTAGGATATCTCTCATCTTACAGTGTCCCTACTAATTCCCTGATGCCCCTTTTTTCAGGGCTAATGTGTCAATAGAGAACTGGTGAATGTTTTGTTAAACTCATTCCTTTTAAATACAGGAATGTAAATCCTGTGTGGTCTGTCCATTATATTTTATATTTAACAGATGTTTGCATTTCTCAGGCCCTGAGATTGCTTTTAGTTTCATCAAGGCCATAATACAGGAAACATTTCATGCCTCCTTTGTTTGAAATTGCCTTTGCTTCTTTCCATTTGGCTTTTCCTGCTGCAGAAATGCTATAAGTAAGACAATGAACCTGTTTTCTTGTATTCTTTTAAAGCAACTGTTAAGTACATTTTTATATAGCTACAGTCATCAATCCTTCCTGCACCAGTTAGTACACTGTTGATGGCCCTTTAAAAGGCATTTCTTTTGTCAACAACTTAATCATGTAGATAGTCCACATAGTTTACAAAGAACACTTAAGGAGGAAAGACTAGCAGATGAAAAATCCCAGGTATGTGGTATTTAGTGTAATAAGGCAGATCTTGACTTGTCAATTGATTACTATACAAATGAAACAAGCAGTCAAAATGGAGAAACAGTGTGTCAGAAACTGATTTATGATGTATGCAGATATTTGGTATACGGTTCAAAGGTCTTAGCAGAATGAACTGAAGAAAAGTCCAGGTGTAAACTAAGAACAGTTCTTGCTTATTAATGCTTCAAAAAGTCATTGAAAAAAATGTTTCATCTTTACTGTTAGAAATAAGTGGTTATAGACTGAATCCCCATTTTATTTCAGAATCACTCTGTAGGAAAATAAAATCACAGTGCAGGAGAATAAAGATATAGACATTTTTAAAAACCTCAGAAAGATGTTCTAACATTCTGTTATTCTAAAATCCATCTTCCTAATTATCTATAGAGAACTATTAATCCCATTCAGAAACACAAAGCATGAGCAAATTATCACAGGACACACATTATTTGAATTTATTTGTGATAATTGACCAGGGCAAGGCACTGGAGTCCTTCGTAAATGAGATATTGTGAGGAAATACAGCTTTTAGTGAAGGAAGTGTTAATTAAGTACTATGCTGTTGCGGCAGGCTAAGAATACGCATGCAGGCAATTGCTGCATACCGACTGTTGCAGGGTAACTGGCTGACATGCCACAGCTCGTTCAGGTGTCAAGAACAGCACAGGGATAGCAGAGTTTATGTCCCAGAAGAGATGTGTACTAGGTGACTCCTTGGAATTCCTCCTACTCCTATCATTCTATCTACTGTACGGAAGGGAAGCTAGTTGATGAAATGCTGTCTCAATATGGCAGAAATTCAAAGTATGACTGTTTGGTACCATAGCCTGTTTAAAGCATAAGTTCCTGCATATGTATTTCCGTTTTCATACATTAGGACACCCTAAGCGTGCGTCACTCAACCATGTTTCTAGAATTTGTTGGAATTATCATCCCTTTTCTTTCCCTTCTCTTATTTATTGCATTTTATTTACTGCATAAGTTTTCGACCATGGTGCCCATGGATACCAACATGCCTGCCCTAGAGTTGGACTCTGGCAGTGATTGGGACAATAATACAGATGGTGAATACGTAGATCAAGTCATGAAAAAGCTGATAAAATGGCTAACTCCATTTTATTTACTGTGGTTCACTTTCCAGTGAAAATTAGTTACACATTAAGATAACATAAATTAATGTCCTGTATTAGTTATAAAAAAGTTTAGGTAAAAATATGTTAAAAATAGCTATATGAATTTACTCACATGTAAAACTAATGTGAATTACCACTGTTTAAAGTTTCCCTTATAATCATTCTCTTCATACTTATTAAACTGGCCGGGAGATTAAATTACATATAGTTTCCATTCCTATAGTTGAAAGACTGCTAAATGCATGACAGTTTTAATGTGTTTTCCCCAGAAAGCCCTGCAGTACCCTTCAGGGAGTCCTCTATCAACAGATGGGTACAACTGTGATGGAGCTGACTAAATCACAAATATGACAGTTGCAGAAAATTTACCTTAGCTGTGAAGAAGTGAATTACTGCCCTCTCTTTTAAGAAAATTTGCTTTCTGCGATCAGTTCTTGATGACATCATACACCTTCTTTGTATTTTTGCAAAAGGGCTGAATGCCTTAAAAGAATACTTCCTAAAGTGAGATAGTCATACATTGTATTGTTGATAGGTGTTAACATTGCAAGTACAGTAGAATGCTGAGCTGTCAGGTTTACTCTGCGTCTTTTCCACTAGAGAAACAACTTTGTGCTGTAGTAATATAAACCAGCTAAAATCACATGAGGAATTGAAAGTATTGATGTAACTGCACTTATAAATGATGCTGTATTTGTCCTTTTGGAGAAAATCCATAATCCATGTGGGCCATTGTTTTCTAGTTCATCCTAATTTGTGTCTTTTCAGCAAACAGCCATCAATGCTTTTATTTTTCTTGAAGTATAGATAATAGAAGCAAACTCACCTGCTTGTTAACTTGGTCTGTAGAGATTTTGAATGTTCCTAGCCTGATGAATGACACAATTAATTAGTGTGTGTATATATATGCACATATTTGTCTCTTCTGTTCATTGTGCAACAAAGGATTACTGTGAAAGAATCTCTTGGACTATTTTTCCTATCTTAGCAGAGGCAGTACATTTGAATAATTCAGTGGTGTCAGCAAGGGGTAACTGCAGTTCAGTTACTGACACATTAATTTCAGTTTAACAATGAAATGTAAGGAAAATAACCTACTTTGAAAAGTTTTAAGTTGAACTGACTGGAATATTCTAAAGATGGTGGACAGTTTTCTGGGGGACAAAAAAGAATTAGAAGCTTCCCTGACAAAGTTCAAAGTAGCACTGAAACACTTTCTCTTAAAAAAATGAATACTTTCGTTGTTCATTGATGGTATAGTGATTTTGAATGTGTAATATAACAGACCTTATTATTTCAGATATATGAATATCTACACTGTTGCATTGTGATATTGCATCTGAAGTTGAAAAAACAAACCACACCAAAAATTACATCTATGGGCAATTTTTAGACACTTTGTTCCAGGCTACGGCCATGGTCAGTTTCATTGTACTATGATGTAATGCAGCACTTCTTAATAATGATTTAGCATGAAGTCAGTGAAGTATGTGCTTGTGTGTTTAGAAATGACTTTTCTATCTAAAGTAAGGTAGGAGAGGAGAAGGGAAAAGAGAAGAATTGGGTTGTTGTAAAAACAGAATGGTTAGTGACTGAGGGAGGCTGGTGAGTGATGTAGGTTTGAGGTAAAATAGCAGGATTGTAGTCTGCCAAGAGCTGTCTGCATCTAGTGAAATAGGTGAGTTCCTTGCTGAATCATCCCAGCAAGAGAACTTAATTTCCAGAAGAAAGACTGTGAAAGTCAATAAAGTAATTTATCTTTCTATGAGTTACTGGTTTTGAAGAAGGAAGAAGAAAACTTACTTAGTCTTTGTGATTTAGAGGCGGAACTTAAAACTTCACTGTGCTTGCAGTTTTTGTTACAGAAGTGAGAATTCATGATCCTTATGAAAAATTGAGTTTGGCCAAAGCATAAGCCTCTGAGGAACGCTCCTGTCTGTGTACTCAGCAGAAACTTCGCTTGTTTTTAACATCTGAAATATATAAAGATTCCTGTTTCAGTCAGCTGACCAGATCTCTTTGCAGAAATGATTTGCTGTGATTTTATGCCAGATTAAAGGTGCTAAAATGCATTTTCACTATAAAGACATACCTAATCCATACTGGATTAGAGTTGGGAGGGGAAAAGGAAACTAGAATAGAAGAACAGAAAACAGAGACTATCTGCTTTCTTTAGTATATGTATGTGGATGTGTGTGTATACATATATATATACACACACACACACATATATAAAGAGTGTGAATATGTATATATATGCGCATATGTATAGAGGTGTTTGTATACGTTTGTGTAAGTGTACATATATAGAGGTATATACAGACAGTGTTGCAGTACCAGAGTGCTATGTAGTTTTAAATGTATGGGGTAACAAACTGTACCTATATTTATTTTGTGCTGTCTCACTTCTGGGGCATTCTATATTGCTACTTGCAATGATTAAAAAGGGAGTCTTATTTCAATATCGGTGTAACTAAAAAAAAAACCAACAAAACCAAACAACATTTTAGACTTTTTGCCTTCTGATACTTCAACTTCAATCTGATTGTGTTTTAAAGGTGCTCCATGCAATTGCAAGTTTGGGGAATGTATTCATAAAATTAGAGAGTCTCACTGAACTGGATGAACACATACTATTGTGTTTCTTGTAATAAAACATGGGAGTTGACAACAGTAAAGACTCAAGATCACCAAGAAGTAATGTATTCCAAGTAACATTGAACAAAGCCTTGCAAGTCTTAATATTGAAAGAAATACAGAAGACGACTTGTATGCAATGTGTGGGAATGAACAGATATTACAAATGTGTGAAATCTGATTGTTTCTAATAATCAGTCTGAAGACACAAGAAAGTAACTATTAATGTCTGCTGACTTTAATCCCTTGACAGAAATAATTCCTGCATTTCTCTGTTCTTCCCAGTTTTCTAATTCCTCTGAGTGAAAACAGGCTGAGATGATACAACTTTTAAAATATGGAAGCATTTATATAAATTAATGCAGCCTTTATTCAGGAAATAAGTTGCTTGTTCAACAAGGTAATGGGTTTTTGATTGCAGTTTTCTACACTCTACCTGTAGGAGAGCTATGCAGCTTTCTTCAACTTCTTAATTGTTGGGGAGTTTTTTGTTGTTTATACTTTATGTATTTAAAGAACGTAGATTTTCCCCACGATATATGCAACAATCAAATACAGTCATCAGTATATTATATTTTAAATTATTTTTTTCTTTTTTTAACAGAAGGAAGGAGAAAAAAATCACAAGGTCCGACTAGCAGTTGGGAATGGAGTAAGAAATGATGTATGGAGAGAATTTTTAGATAGATTTGGTGCTGTTAAAATCTGTGAGTTTTATGGTGCTACTGAAGGAAACATTTGTTTCATGAACCACACAGGAAAAATTGGATCTGTTGGATGCACCAATTTCTTTTATAAGGTGACTATTTATTTACATTGTACTTTGTAAATAGGAGTACTGAAGGTAAATGTGTTTCTCAGTTTGACCACAGGACATGGGGCTGCAGTCATAAGTCCAAGGTAAATTTTCTAGCTTAGTTATTGCAAGTTTAATTGACTCTCTGTAAAATCGTGGCTGCCAAAGCATTGCAGATAGTGCTTAACACCCCACCCAGTTATACTTTCAGCAGTAATACTTGGATTTTTCTTGAAGTTCGCAAGAGTCAAAAAGACCTTGCCTCTCTTCTGACATTTGAGTAAGTTCCAAGTATCATTTCAAACCTCTAATATATTAAAGGACCAAAGAGGAAGTTGGATTTGTTTTAATACCTAAGAACTCATAATCTGTGAAATAAACATACAAGTGTCCTGTTCTGACTTAGCGTTCTATGGATTATATTTAGAGCTGTTTTCAAAGAGTATATTTATATCACATATTACTATGTAAATATTTGGCATAAATAGGAATTAATAGTAATTAAAATAAAGCAACATATAGGCAGATATAACTTTAACAGATATTTTATACCTAGGTGCAATTAAACATAAGCCACTCAAACTACTCTACATCTAGTCTGTATCATTATTCAGAAATCTCAAAGATAACACAATACAAATATAATCACTGTTGAGTAATTGTGACAGACAATACTTGCCAAGCGCATTTAATTTAAGAATTCTATGCCCTTTTATCTACCACGTCTGCTGTATTTATTTGGTTTGTACTAGGTTACTAAAACTAGAAAAAACATACATTTTTTTCACTGCTTATTCAATAGTCTCTGGTTTTTACTTCATCAGCTTTGGCAATGGAAGTTATATGTCTTGGGAAAGAGGAATCCATATTAATTATATCACGTATGGTGGCTTTTCCTTCATCCTTCTGAGTAAATGAAGAAGAATTTATTTCAGCTTGAAATTCACAGATAGGTTTTTCCCTTTGCATCCTATTAATACCATCTCTTAAATGGTTTGAGAAGTCAGTAAGTAACGTGTTCCAAGCTTTAGCTAACAATATGAAAGATTATTTGGCAAGTCTTTCTAGCAAGGAGACTAGATATTTAGCATTTTGTTGTTATTTACACCACTTTTTTATCTTCTTGAAATAAATAGGACTACACACATTGCCTAGAATTTGCAAATTAACTGAGATATGTATCTATACTGAGATACCTATCTATATATACAAATCCTGCTGACTTAAGTGGCATTTGTTCTCCTGAGGAAAACCGATAGTAAAATGTCCTGACAAAACTTTTTTTCAGAGAATGATGTAAAAATATTGTTTGGAAATGTATCAGAGGTATCTTCTGATGACATGCAAATAGGTTTCTAGGCAGCATATGTTCCAGGGTCCACTACTTCAATACAGCATTACCACATTATGATCACTGCAGACTACTTTACAACTTGGGGCCAGAGGAACTTCATTTCTGGGATTGGAACCCAGACTGCAGGGAGGAACCTGGAAACACTCAGAAAAACACCACAAGAGCTAGTGTGTTTTTCAGAAACTGTTGAGAGCTCAGGAATTGAAGCAGACCAACTCTGCTGATTCTCTATTCTACATGACTGATGCTCTGTAGCATGCATGGTGGACATCTGGTGCTGATGGATGGCTCTAGAAGGGTACAGATCCACTACAGGAAATCTGGAATCTGGAATTTAGGGAGCAGTAGGTGAACCAGGAACCTTAGAGCTAATGTTAATTTTTGTTTCAGAGCTTTCTAAGCCACATGCTTTAATTATTTTAAACCTTTTTCTTTTTAATCTTATGAAATTTTATATTTGTTCCAAACCTGAGTAAACTTGTTTTCAGTATTTCAGAACTTTTAGACAGAGTTTTGTCATAAGTCATTAACCTTTTGAAAATACCATTTAAAGGTTACAGCAGGTAAAGGATTAGACTTGAAATTACGTATTTATTGGTTTAATTGTCTGTGGTTTTAATCAACTAGTGTGGGGCTTTTGCATGTATTAATAGTGGCACTTCATGTGTCAATAACATATGCTGTTTGTGTTTCCAAAAGGAAGATTAGTATTTGGGGGTTTTTTGCACATGAAACATGCTACTTTTTCCTCTTTAATGATTGGACTTATGATTTGAGTTAGTCACTGCAGATTAGGAGAAAAAATAGCTCATGCAAACTGCAATTAAAAACTAAATGCAGTTGTAACTGAATACTTGATCTCACTAGTCTTCTTTTCTGTAATTTATATACTATTCCGAGTTGGAACTGTTATAGTCTATGGAAACATCAGTATAGTCTGCTAAGATAATTATGGATTGTCCCTTGCTTACTTAGTATGAATATGGAAAGACCATAAGATACTTTATGAACCAGAAAAAGCCATTCATTCCATTTGGCTTGGCTTGAGATCAATTTTACACTGTCTTTTTCAATACTCTCATTTCCCTAGAAATAAATCTACAGTAAGTCTTCAGTTATTGCTGTGGTTTCTGTCATAAGGAAAGTAGCTAAAGCACATTATTTGTGAGCAGGCTCAAGGTTTAGTTACTACTATTCTCCAAGGGGCCTGAGGTGTATTGGCTCCCAACCCTTCCCCCAATTTGGCATTCTGTGACTGTAGAGTTTGAGGGAAGAATGAAGGTTGTCACTTGAAAACCAGATTCAATGCAGAGACCAGCTACCTCGCCTTGGTTACATGGGCATGTTATGTCTAGCCAGGTCAGTGGGTGGATTATGTGACCCATTTTATGTGGAAATAGAACTGCCCCAAATCTCTTCCAAATCAAGGAGGTTTCAGAGACTACTCCAAAGCTCCTGATGGAGCTTTTTTATAAGTAATATGTTTTGATCCAGAGCATTTATGGTTGTGCAACATACACAGTCTCTCCCTCTGAAAGAATTTGTGTCAGTGGAACAACATGACATAGTAATAATAGTACAATAGTTATATGTCTCAAATTAACAATTCTGCAAGCTGTTAACTACTGGGGCTCTGCTTCTGTCACCGGTGCAGTTCTGCTGGATGGCAGTTCCTTCAGTCTGCTTCATGACATTGTTTGCAGGAGCAGCTAGCTCCCTCGTATGCTGAAGCAGAGTAGTGTTGACATGAACAAGGGTTTAGATATAGTGCAGTTTCAGAAAAGTCTAGAAGAGATTAAGAGAGAGAAGGAATGTTGAAAATACCACGAGACATGCATTTTAGTGATGTTCTTTTTAAAAAAAAGTACATATTTAAACAAATACTTATGTTTGGGGACCTTTTATATGTGTGTTTGATTACTCCACAATCTGTGAGTATTGTGACACAAACCATGTATTTTAATGCCATAGATAAATTCGTTTTGACTTACTTCAGGAATTTGTTGTGTTTTTTTTAAAATACATTTTACAGCTTACAGATTATTAAACAATGCATTCTGAAGTGTAGCTTTTGTGTTTGTTTTACTTCAGTCTGAATGACATCTACTGGACATCTAGCAATATGTAAAGGAGAGCAGCTTTATTTCTCATTTGCTGACCCATGAATGATCTGAAGTTGGAAAGGGAGACTGTCTCCTGGAAAGCAGAGAATGCCACAGACAAGGCCTAGCCATCCAATTCCTAATTTTTTTTGTTTCTTCAAAGAAATGCTACAACAACTTTTGAAACATTATTCTCTTGACACATGGGATGATATGAGGAGATACCCTTAGACATACTCTCTAGGGATTTCCTAAACACCTATTTCTTAAACTGGGAATAGAAAGAAAGAGAACTGAGAAAGGGGAAAAGAGGCTCGTGTGTTCATGTATGGGATACAGTAAAGGAGAAGGAAGAAACTTACGCTCTTTCCACTGACATAATTGCACAATTGGAATGAAGTAAATACAGTATAAAACCCCATACATACATATATTGAAAGTATAGTGGGAATAATAGCAGGTAGGTTCAAAGTATAATATTTTTAGCAGGCAAAAAGGAAAAGAAATAGGAAGGCAGTGCTGTTGTAGGTAATGGCAATGGCACAGTTTCTAAAGGTGAAATGGAGACAAAAGTTAAAACTTTAAAAGACAAATTGAGGTCTCAGAATGAATAAAGTAACTTTTCTGTCAGTAACTGCTAACGGTTGGGGACAAATACTTGGGATAAATATCAATATTCTACATAACACATTAATTTTCATAAATAATTTGGAAGACAAGAGTTAATAAACAGATGATTGTTAAAGCAGTTGCCAGACATCCAAGAGGCCACTGTGTGTGAGAATTTAACTCGAAGCAGTGCTCTTGTTTGCACTTTTTTATTTTCACACTATACTCTTTACGTAAGAGGGATTGGTCCATGTGCTTGAATGCATCACTGTGGTATATGAATAAATCCTTCAGTAAGGATGTTCACATAGAGTCAACGAACAGGAAAGTAGAAGTCTCTGAATAGCTTTTTAGCTTGTAAAACTTAAAATGTTTTACAAAGAAAGTAGTGTATGGATTAACATAGTAATATAATAAATTACTGCTTAATATTTACACCTGGCATACATATGTGTGTAGTTCATGATTGATTTTATTATATATGACATACATTATGTGTGTATTTATGTAAATGTGATATGGGAAAAATCTGTAAGACTCTCAGTTGTGTCTATGAAATATACATATAAACCTCTTTCTTACACTGAAATAAATTCTGAGTGATGGCAGAGAACATGCAATGAGAGAGTGGGACTAATGAGGTCCAAGGAAGCTTGTAAGAAGGGCTAAATATAACCCATGGCAAGTACACCTGAAAAAACAGCATGTAAAAAAAAAATTCCAAACTTTATTTATAAACGTATTTTTTCATTATTTTAAACATAAGTATTCCAACTATTACAGGAATCTAAATCTCTCTTACTCAAAACTATATGGATCAAAATCAGCTTTGAGTTGAGAAACACTTAAATCTAATAAAAAATCATAGATCATTTCAACATATAAAATACTTTGTCTTTCACACAGCAACGCAGAATTAGTATTATGCACTTTTTTCATGCAGTCACAGAACTTAAGTGGCAGAAGAGATACTTTTTAGTTTAAAAGTAAACAAAGTTAGGTTTAAGCAAATCTTAAGACCCTGGAAAACTGGATTCACAGGTAGAACATTGGCATGTGTTAATCCAAGCAATGGAAGCTCTTAAATTCATTGGCCAATGAAAATTATTGTTTCTGCTCTTTGGACTAGTTTTGAGCTAAAATAATCTGAGGTACTTCAAGTGTATTCCAAGGTGGTTTATTATAATATGTGGTGATTCAGTTAATATCAAGCATAGTTTTAAAAGGTTTTTTTCTTGGTTGTGTTTACTTTGGCTAAACAAAATTATGCAGAGGAATTATACATTTACTATTTATGGCATAAATAAGGCATTACAAGTATAATTTTAAAACATTTATAAGATATGGTGATACTATGCAGCAGATTTCTTTTTTCTTTACATTTCACTTTTTTAAGATGCTTGGAACTAAATCTAGTAATGTAATGCTTTGTTTTATAAACAGATATTCTAGACAATTCAACAGTATCTCATCTCTAAAACAAGTAACTAATTAAAAAGCAATAGCTTGTGATCTTTGTTCTCTGATGAATGTTCTGTGAACATTCACTATAACTTGAAACTTTAGGCATTTCAAAACTACTTGCAAAATAATATTTAAACTCACATATTTCTAGTCAATTAAAAAAAAAGGGGGTGGTGGAGGGAATGCTGTTATTAGATAACATCCAGGCAGCATAGTAACAGACAATAATGTTGCATTTTAACTCATTTTAAGTTTCAGCTAGATAAATGATGCTTTTTGTTTGGTACATTTATGTGGTGCTTTAGGGAGTAAAATGTAGATTAAAATGATGAATGCTGCATGCAGTACTCTGTGAAAATAATATGGTAATGCTTCAACAGCTCAGGCCCTCTTTTCCAATAAATTTTAAATAATGAGATAAAACAAATGTAGGCCTGTACCCAGACTAAATGCTTTTCTCTGGAGCTTTCATTTTCTAGTATTTAATGTGAAAAGAAAGCTGTTTGCACTGAATGTATATTGGCATAGTTTCATTATGCATGTCTAATGCAGTATGTGGTGTTTTCTCCTTTTAATTATGTATTTGCATGACATTTCAAAAAGCTAACTGGAATAGGCATAGTTAATACTCTAAAGTTGCAGGCACTGAAAAATGTGTGCAGCAACATAAATAGTAAAAGTATCAACAGTTTTTAGATCATCGCAGATACTAAATTAAAGTTTCTGAGTATTTATAACAAAATGATGCATCATACAGACTAATATGTTGATAAGCTATAGCTATTGAGCTCTGAAGGAATGAACGGATAAAAATGGATCTGAACAGGGCACACTGCTATTCTAATCAAACACAAAAATATCAGAATAACATTTCATTTTATACCATTTCATTCTTATAATTTATATTATTCATTGCATTTGGTCTGTCATATGAAACCTATCAAAGTAGTAAGTATCAATGTAAAAAAGAAAGTGAAAAAGAACAGCAATTAAATGTAGATGGCCAAAAGAAAAGAGTCTAAGAAAAAATGACTTGTGTATTATGAATACCTCCCATTCTGTTCATCAAGAATAATACAGTTATTTTCAAATTAAGGTCAACTTTTTGGCTCTCAAATTCTTCACTTTGGTAAATGCTATAGTCTGTAGTTATTAAAAAAAATACCCTTCACTTTATTCAAAAAGTGTCCAATTCTTGGATAATGACTTGCTTTTGCATGCTATTACCTTGTTGCTTTGAACAATTGTTAAAAATACCTTTTTGTTTCAGACTTAGGGTAGAAGGAAAACACAGTGGTGAACATTGAAAAGACTCAGTGAAATAAGTTTGTACATATGAGGCTGAAATTGTGTGCTTGGTGTTTGATTCAAGTTGCTATTTATTCAGACTTCCTTGAAAACAAAATTATGTGGTGTAGCTACAGCAACATTTCAAATTAGGATAACATAATTATGCAACTCTTCATTAAGATTAGTTGCAGAAAAGCAAAGGGGCTTACGTTTTAGCATCCTACTCTTTACTTCAGTTACTTTCATAACACCATCCTTAAATTATATTGCATTCTTTATCGTGAAGAGTGCAGGAATATATTCACATGTTTTTTAAAATTGTTTTCTTTGCCTGTCAGGATTTCTCCAGGAGAAGATAGTCGTATATCCTTGGCTTGAGTAGTTGTTAAATAGATTGCTGATATACTTCTTTATGAAAAGGGAAATCAGAATCCCCATCTGGGCAAACTAAAGCCTTAGGATAATAACTGCAAACACAGCGGTCCATGTAGTATCAGGCATATGATATCTGTCAATGTCTCTCAAAGGTCTAATTTGGATTTGTATCACAGTAGAAAAATGAAGCGAAATAGGAGTCAGACCCTGTATATTGGAGAAAAAAAGTATTGCGATTTCTAGTGTTGATGAGAGCGTCTTGCCTTCTCCTTCAGCTGACTCAGAGCCACATTCTCTGTGATCCTTATACAAGAGGAAGGTTAGTTGTAAAACATAACTAGGAGGTCAGCTAGGTCAGCAGTGTCAGGACTCAAGGGTTCACAGTATTTCGGAAAAATGCAAAACTAACTGTGATATAACTGTGGAACATGCACAGCTACATAACCATGTCAAACAACATGGTATCCTTCTGCTGGTGCTCATGATAAGACTTTCCACCATACACCAGCCTGAGAAGGTTTGAGGAAAGAACTGAGGCTAGTTAAACAAGAGTAAAGCCCAACAGGAAGCAGGGTTTCCTTTGTAAGGAGATTTTGGCCTTTGTTTTCCCACTTGTTTTAGGTGCCAGAAGACCCCAAGAACACTTTTCATATCAGCCACCACCCTTAGATGTCAGTTAAATTCCAGATATGCTTCTGTTACCCTGACTCGTGTAGGCTCTCCCACTGATATGTGGATCCCATAACTTACTTGTAAGAAAATTTACAAAATTACGGTTCTGTGCCTTCACCAAGTATTTTTGAAAGTTACAAGATGATAAAAATGTTTTGGTGTTGCTTATCTCCAGGAAATGGTGTAAGTTTACATACAAAGTATTTTCAGTTTTAAATGAAACTACATTCTACTTTTAGATGAGCAAGACTGGAGTAAAGGTTTACTTGCTTATATTTGCTGCCACCAGATGTCACTGTGTAGATGAATAACTGATGGCCCTTTTTCCCTTTTTTAGCTTTTTTTCCCATTTGATTTAATCAAGTATGATTTCCAAAAAGATGAACCAATTAGAAATAAGGATGGTTGGTGTGAAAAAGTTAAGAAAGGTAAGTATGTATTTTAATAGGTTATAACAGCCTTTTAATTGTAATACAAATACTCCAGATAATTTTTTTAAGGAGCCTTGCTATTAAATTACTGTACTATGCCAACATCAACTGTTACTCTTTGCTCTGACAAAAGCAATATAATTTTTGATGTAAGACAGAACATTATTAAACATACCAGTGCTGACACCAGAAGAACTTAGGAGATCCTTGGATATATTCACAGAAGAGCAATGTTCAAAAGTGAGGATGTGATATTATCTCTGAATATGTAGTTAATGACATCTGTGTTTTTTAAAGGAAGTTAACATAGTGAGATGGTTACCTAAGAGATCTACAAGAAAGACTGGGGGATTAGAGCAAATGCTTTTTGGGGAGAAATTAAGTGTTCCTGACTAAGTGAGTTGATTAAGCTTATCAAATTTTTTTTTTTTAAAGTCGTTGCTTGACTATAGCTGTCTTCAAAATACTTCTCAAATATCTCGTATCTCTCAATTATACCTATATTCAAAATGTTTATCAGATACTGAAGCATCTCTGTTGTACTGTGGGAAGGTAACAGCTGTAATTAATGCTTGGAAGCTAAAGCAAGAAAAACTTATATCAAAGGTCAGGCAGGCAGCTTTAACAGGGAGCTGAAACAGATTTTTCAAAGGAGTTAAGAGATTCTGTAACAGGTTTTAATCAAAGATGGGAACTTTTCAGGAAAATACGGTCTCCCAAACATGAAATTTTGTAGGAAATTATCTGTAGGGATGTCAGACTGACCTGTGAGGGGAACACATGCTCTAATTAGACACGTGGTCTAATTTTTTTTCAATTACACCAGTCAGTCTAATAAAAAGTATTATATCTATAGACTTTGTCTTAGCCATGTCCTGTATCTTCAGAGCATCGTGGCTGCAGTGACACTACCAGTGAACTAAATGCTGTTACCTAAAACACTACCAATTTACGGAAAAAAGACACAGCTCTTTCATGAAGAGGCAGTCTTAAATTAAAAATTGTGCATACCTTTGGACACATTTTTATTTTTATATATTTTCATATTTATAATTCTTGTCTCTGATACAAAGTAATGTAACTCTTAAGCTTTGTTGTTAGAATGTGCTTCCAGAAAGGTTAGGAGTTCATACAACTATTCTGCTTTCAGCAAACTCACACCCTGATACTCTACATGCATAACAGGATAATCCTATCCCCATCTCTCCCTATTTTTTGAGAAAACAAATTGTATTAAAACTTCTATATTTTACACCAAAAAGAAAGCAATAACGCTATATCACATTAATGAAAATTCATAAGAGGTGTTCTCAGAACTTCTGAAAGGAGACTAAATAGGGATTTAATTAATGCCTGGGTTGAACACCTGCTTTTTATTAACACCAGTTTTTCAGTAGGAAGCTGATAAAGTTGAGACTCATCACTAGAAATTCATTAAGGTGTGGGGAGTGGGACATACTATTCACCTGAAGTCTGCACTTTGAGAGGATAGTAAACCTGCTAGTGAACTCACAATTGATAGGTAACAGTTCTGTGAGAAAACGGTTCGATGAGTCATCAGGGAGAGATACAAAAGACTGGGAATTTGAGTGGACAATATTGTACTGTGTCTTTGTGGTCACTTTGCACGTAGAGGTGACCACAGGAATTGTAAAGCAGTCGAAACAGGTAAGTTTTCATTTTCGGGTCTTATGTACTGAACCCTGCTAAGCTTGGTTCCTGGTCTTGTAAAATTGTATGTACCAAATTGATATTAATGTAAAGAACAGGAAATGTGCATGATACCTTAGGTTTACATTCTTTCAACTTCTCTGTATAGGTGAGGCTGGTCTTCTCATTTCCAAAGTCAATGCGAAGAACCCCTTCTTTGGTTACGCTGGCAATAAGAGACACACAGAAAAGAAATTACTCTGTGAGGTATTTAAGAAGGGAGATCTTTATTTAAATACTGGAGATCTAATGGTTCAAGACCATGAGAATTTTCTGTATTTTTGGGACAGGATTGGAGATACCTTCAGGTATAATCATTGTTTCTTTTCAGATTTTTTCATTAAAAAACATGGACATGCAGAATAGAATAATACTGTTCTATTTGTTTTCAACCAGAAGTGTGCAGTTTATTACTATTGTGATGTAGTTTATAATGCTCTTGAAGTGGATAACAGGGGCTGAATTTTGTAAAAAGTGTTCCTGTGGAGCTGGATAGCTCATTTCCACAATGTTTTGTAGGAATTACAGCTCTTTGTACAGTCCTTCCAGTAAGCATAGTAACTAGTGATGGTTTTGCAGTGAGCAAGGAAGTTGGATACTAAATGGAAAAAAATTTATCAAATAGTAATGACTGGTCCCATTTGATACATTTAGATACATGTCAAAATTTGGAAAACTCTTAGATTATGATAAGCTTTCATTGTGCTGTATAGTGATAGCTAATATCCAGTACCATTTGAATTGCAAGCGTTGTCTTCTGGTAATCAGATCAATATACCAATGTGACAAGTGGGAGAAAATTTGAGGTGGTGTTAGTCTGAAATGAATGGAGTTCCTACTTAAGTTAATGTTTTTTTAAAGAGGAGGTGTCCATATGTTTTCATGGGATTAAATTATTTTTCCGCATGTTTTAGATGGAAAGGGGAGAATGTTGCAACTACAGAAGTTTCTGATGTCATTGTAATGTTGGACTTCATCCAAGAAGCAAATGTGTATGGTGTATCTGTGCCAGGTAAAAGAAGCTTTAGCTGTATATTTTTCTTCCCCTAGGTTAGTTGTTAACCCTTATAACTCTTTTATTTCATGTTTTAAACCGATGAATCACTTCTGATTGAGTCATCTGTTTAATACCTAGCTAAAATGTAGATGTAGATAATGAAAATACTACCAGATTGTGAATGAGCCAGTGAATCATGCGTTTTTATGTGTATGCAGTGATATGTATTTTTGAAAAGTTACCTTTCATGAATTTGTGATAGCTACATAATCTAAATTAAAGTTTAAAGATTTATTAAATTCACATCTGTGGGAAATCCACACATCCATGTGTCAAAATAAAATGTCAGCAAGGTAAGAATTAAAGCAACTCTAAAGGAAAGTAAGTGTATGAAGACATTTTTCTGTCTTATTTCATTTTTCATGTAGCCTCATAAACCATCTGTAAACAGATACATTACAAAACCAAGGACAAGATGAAAAATAAAATGAAGAGAAAAATAAATAAATTATTAAGAAAGAAAATACATTCATTTCTTTTTAATAATTTTTTTTTTGTTAATTTTCATGAGATCATTGGGGCTTGATTCCCACTCGTGCTAAGTCTTTTTTTAAAATACATACTAGGTCTGGCTGGGATAGAGATAAGTTTCTTTATAGGAGTCTGTGTGGTGCTGTATTTTCATTGGTGATGTTGATAACTGACCAACGCTTGGCTATTGCTGAACAAAGCTTGCACAGTATCCAGGCTTTCTCCCTGCAGCGAGTATGCTGGGGGCGGGCAAGAAGTTGGGAGCAGACGTAGATGGGACAGTGGGCCCAAACTGACCAAAGGGATATTCCGTGTCATATAATGCCATGCTCAGTAATAAAAGCTTGGGGAAAGGAAGAAGGTGAGATGTTTGTGGTTATGGCATTTGTCTTCCCAGGCAACCACCACATGTACTGAATGAGGCCCTGCCCTGCAGGAAGAAGCTGAACTTCTGCCTGACAATGGGAAATAATGAATGAAGTCCTGATTTTGCTTTGCTTGTCCATGCAGCTTTTGCTTTCCCTGTTAAACTGCCATTATCTTGATAGATGAGTATTCTTGCTTTCCTTCTATTCCCTTCCCATGCCATGGGAGAAGGGAGTGAGTGAGAAGCTGGCTGGATGTTTGGTTGTTGGCCAGGATGAACCCACCACAAAATGATAAGAGTTTAAAATGTGAAAAAGGTGTCACTTACCTCTAGTTTAAAGCCACACAACAAGAAAGACTGTAATAAAGAAGACTGACTGAAAATCAGACTCAAAAATATGAGAGCTTCAAATTTCCTGTACAACATTTGCCTGCAGATTCCTATCCAGTTTATGCAACTGTCTTGATAATTGCACTTAAAGAAATCAAGTTCCTTACAGATTTTGTAGCATTAGCAAAAAAAAAAAAAATAGAACAGAGACAAAAGATAAGGTTGGCAGAATGTCTCTGCTGTTACTACTAGCTGGTGGTTGAAGTGTGCAGTTATTTTTGATTGCTGGAGTTCATTGCTTTTAGATTTTACCCATTTTGGTCTTTCCCATAGACCCACAGTGCTCTCTTTCCAGACAAACCAGTAAGAACTTTTAATCTCTCTGTTAACAACATTCAGATCCACAGTTTGAGAGAAGATGCTGGCAAGAGAGAAAGACTAAAACTGAAGAGAAGACATAATTAGTTAATCCAGGAAAGAGGCTCAGCACTCTTGCTTTTGAGAGAGGAATGGTGTTGATGGTTTTTTCCACATTTATTGATTAATATTGAACATGGGACTCCATTTACTCTTACCTGCCAAACTCATTTACAGCATTATTGCTTAAGTGATCACTTGAGTGATCTCCAAATATATGTAATACCATATAAAATATGAATGTAATTTTCCAGCTTTACTGCAACTCAGAAGATGATATATGACTGTCAGTTTATTAATGCACTACAGTTCTTTTTTGTAAGGTTCATCACTAAAATGCCAACTTTATTCACATTTCAAAATTCTCCTCTCACTTCCTTTCCCCCAGATCATGAAGGAAAAGCGGGAATGGCCTCTCTTATTTTAAAGCAGAATACATCATTAGACTTGGGGCAAATGTATAAGCAAGTTGTGACCTATCTACCAAGTTATGCTTGTCCTCTTTTTTTAAGAGTGCAGGTAAGCTGCATTATTGCACAGTGCATACAAACATCTACATCATTTGAACACAGAGACGGCTAAATGAATAACAGAAAGTGCTTGTTCATATATCAGTTGATTAGTTTTAGAACTGGTCCTACTTGCTGTCTTCATTAATGGAGTCCTGGGAAAGGAATTACACAAAAAGTCACTAAATTTGCAGATTATGTTAAAACAGGAGGAATTGTACAAATGAGTAGGGATAGAGATCATACCAAAGGATTTAGGTAGATTAGAAGCATGAACATGGGAAAACAAAAAGATTCAGATTAGTAAAATGTGAACAATTGCATCTGGAGAAAATAATCTAAAATCCATTTTATTCAGTGGAAATGAGAGAAGAGAGAAGTAGAGCTAAAGCAGGAGACACCGATTGTGCACAATAAATGAAATGTTATTTGCTGTGTTATATAATGACAAAAGTTAAAGCATTTGAAAAGGTACTAGGTAAATTGAAAAGGTGAATTAAAAATGTACATTATTATTGTCACCATCATAATCATCAAAGTCATCCCTATTTGTGTACTAGTACTTTGCTGTAGTAACTGTCCAATTTGGGGGAAAAAAAATAGTCCCTCCCCCAAAGAGTTAAAAATGTAAATGTAATACAATGGACTACATATGGCTAGAAAAAAATGGGAGAGTATAGCAAACATAAAATACTGGTCATCACAATAGGTGAAGTCTGAGGAGCATAGTCATTTTTGGTAAGTGTTTTGAAAACATCATGACAAAGGCAAACAGAAAAATGTTTTTGAAGATGCCTATGAAGGAAGTCTCATAAGTCTGAGGAGAAGATGAAAAAAATAATAATTGTTTGAAAAGAGAAGATGAATTATGGAAAGTAGTTCCCTGGGCCAATCAGAAGTTGAATACTGATTCAGAATAAAGGGGGAAAAAGGAAAAGGTTATGAAGGACCTTGAAATTGAAATATATGTATATCTATAGATCTCATAAGTCCAGGAAGATAACATTTTGCAGCAGGTTTACAAGCAATATTACACTTGAGAATGTTGCAGTAGTCAGTTTATGAAATGATAAGAACCTAGTCTAGATTTATTGCTATACAGATGTACAAAAAACCTTTATGCTGGGCAGAATGAATCTGAATCTTGGACATAGCTTGGATATTAAGTATCTGGAACTTTGATTAGAATTTAAATGCCTACATTACAGATGAATTGCTGTTGGTACTGCTGTCCTTAACCAAGAAAGAAGGCAGTGGGTGGAAATTTGAGGGAAAACATTAAAAACCTTATGAGCTTGATCTGACATGTAGTCATACTTCAGAAGATGTCAGCATGTTTCTTAGACCAACCAAAGCAGGTAGATAGAATCTGGAGGTAGATATGGAGTAGATACAACAGCTCTCTGAGTTGTTGGAGATAATACTTAATTTTTCATTTTCAGAGATTGTTCGCATATATATAAAAATGTAAAGACAGAAGAGAAGATAATGGAGAGAGGTCATAAAGTGGGGCAGAAAAGAGGTAGGGAGATAGAGGAAAGACTCTTACTAGAGATGCCTCTCACTACTTTTTCCAAGGGACACAGTGACACTGAAAAGAAGCTTGAAAACATTGTAAATATATACGGTAAAGATCCACCTTTATTTGGACCTGGCTGAGTATGAGTATGGCTGATTTAGTACATGATTCTTTCAACCCTTTATTTAACGTGACAGTAATCATAGATACAGAGAATTTCCTGATTTTTTTAAGTAAGAATTTCTTGATGATGACAGTTTTTACTTTCAGATTCTTTACAATGTGTAGTTTCATAATGCACACAAATGAAGAACCTAGATTGTCTCGGGCAGGCTGGGTCTACACCAGATGAGACACTGTGATGAGACACAGCACAGCGATGCAGAAAGCAATGGGCTGTCACTTTTTTCCACCATGTCTCGAGGTGTTGGTCCATAGCAGCACAAAAGTTCTAGTCTTCCAGCGTAATGAGAACAGTATTAACCTTCTATCAAGTAAGATTTTCAAAAACAAATGTGCATGTGAGCAAAAGAAAAGAAGCTCTTCTATTGAACAATAAATCTTTCTCTCTTCTATAGGAAAAAATGGAAATGACTGGAACATTCAAACAGCAAAAATTTCGACTGGTGGATGAAGGTTTTAATCCATCTACGATTACTGATCCTCTTTATTTTTTAGATAATTCTAAGAACACATATGTCTTGTTAACCAAAGAAGTACATGAGATGATCTTATCTGGGAAAATGAAACTTTAATTAACCTTATAATAGACTATTAAGGGACAGTCTATACAAGGTACTGTATGAGAAAACAGTAACATTAATTACCAGTATTTGTATGTAGTTATCTAGAATAATATTTTATATACTTGATATTTATGTTCAGGTATGTCTTGTATCTTTCCTCACTTGATCATTATTGTTCACTAATCATTTTTTACCTCTTGAGACCAATATCTAAGTAAATGACCTGTAAAACATAACTGAAATCAATTTTATCTTAATTTTGGAATATAAATGCTGAGTCTGATAGTTTTTCTTAGTACTAAATGAACATGAATGATATGTGGTATGAAACATAGTTAAAAAAGATTCAACATATAAAGATATTGTGACACAAGTTGTTGTTTCTAGAGAGAGAAAATATGCCAGTAACATTTTTTTAATGTAGTTTACATATCATATATACTTCTGAATATATATTTTAAGAAATAAAGACTTGACAGTGGCTGAAAGAGAAAACAACTCTTCTGCAGAGGACTTTTCTGATGGAACGTAAGATGAAAGAAAGTGAAGCAGAAGAAAACTCTCCAAACAAACGCAAAACTAAGAGGTTTATACTAACATCACTGCTGAGATTTTTTGTCATAAGCCATGCTCTTTCATTTGCTAAACTGGCTGTTTGGAGTGTCAAATTCTGAAGACAGAGCAAACTTTTGTGAAATGTTTAGCAGCAGATCAAGAATAGGCAGAGAAAATGTGCACACTTAATGGGGAAAATTGCTTGTATAGCATAAAAAGAATTATTACAGCACTTTATGTCATGCATATTGACTAACAAATAGCTTCCTCACTCTTATTAATGACTGCCAGAGATCATTATTTTATGAGTATAAAATATAGCAGAAAATTTAAAATTCTAAATCATATGTTCTAACACATCGCTTTTTAAAAGTTTTTAAATAAAGTATAAGGTTATTTAAACCAAATTCTGTACTGTCTCAGTTTGATTTAAGTCTGATCACGTAAAGTCTGTTTTGTAGCCTGTTTTGATACACTGCTTGCAGAGTGTCCTCCTCTAATGAATCGTGATGACAGTGTTGGGCAGCCAGAAGCAGTATCATAGAATACTGAAAGGGTGACTGTCTTCAACGCTGGTCATCATAAGTCTCTCTTCTGTCATAACTGTGGTATGAAACCAGGCTCTTGTAAAAGAGTAGGATGTAATATACTTAAAAAATAAACTATCTTTTCTTATTTCTTTCTACTTTGTTCATCTAACAAGATGGTAGAACTTGTGTTAACTTTTGATTCTCTGATTATCACTTTCATTCATTTTCCTTAAAAACCCAAACCAAGGATGCAGTGAAAAAGTATACAAAGATTCACAGCTTGCTTATATTTCTGAATATCATAGTCTTTATGGGACTGCCAATATAAATAAGCAAGTTTATGATTTTGCAATTTACAAAGCCGCAAGACCAAACATTATTTACACCAACATCATGCTTTATGGTAGACGTTAATGTAATTCTTAAGTACATAATGGGGAAAGGGGAGGACTGCTGGGTAAGGATGGACGGGGTCACTATGGTCTAGCACTTCCTGAGCAGTCCCACTTTTTATATATGTTTCTTTATGTAGTTCCCAAAATGGCTGTCTATGACAGAAAGCTGCGGGGGGAGGGGGGTTGCCACTTATTCAGACAGATAGAAGTACCATTGCTCTGTTCTGCAGATAGTTGCACTTTTCTAGTCAAGAACTGCAAATTTGAGAATCAGGTATTTACCACAAAGTTAAATGCAACTTTGCAAGTTAGGTTATAATTTTGAGCAAAGGATTGGTTGTTGAAATCAAAACTATTTTATCTCTTACGCCCATCTTACCATCAGTGTATGCTAAGTATACTTCAGGATCCCTTTTCTTTTATTATAACAGTAAAAATTATGCAGTTCCTATGGCAAATAATACATTTTTAAAATAATATTCCAAGAAATGTACCCTGAGATCCATGGTAGCATGTTTAATCTTGTAATAGAATATAAATTAATACATTGAAATGAAATGCTTGGCTTTGGTATCAGATTTACCACTTTTTTGATTTATTTTGCTTTACAATATTTGATACTATTTATGACTAGTGGAAAGGTTCTACCACTTAGATGCAACAGAAATGAGAGGGGAAAAAAAACCATGAAAAAAAAAGATAAGGAAACAAGTAAATACCTTTACACACACACAAAACAAACAAACAAACAAAATGGAAACAAAAACCTGTTTATGAGTGTCACCATTTGGTGGCTTATTTTGTAAAGTATCTAAGATGAAGAAGGTTGTTTCTGTGTGGAGTGGTTAGGTCGGAGAGAACATTAGAAGAAAAATGCATGTGTGCTAACTTTCATGCTCTGTCCACCACTAGGGCAGCCAGTTGGTGTTTCTGAGCTCTGCGGTACATTTCAGCAGCAGCAGGACTCTTATTATTTAGCCGGCTTGAGCAGCTTACAGGTGTTTGTTTCCCAGCTGTGACCATTAGAGAAATACAGAATTCCAGCTACTCCCCTGTATTCCTCAGTGTAACCAAGACAGCCTGGGCAGTCTGCCTGTTTTCAAAGGCTAGTAAGAGAGTCCTGTCCCATGCACTATCTCAAGAGATAGGATGCTTATGACATCAAGAAAATAAAGGGAAAATCTACAGAACCATAGGCTCTGTATTTCCTAAGGGGAAAACAGTGTATTATTTTCAGTCCAGTAGTTTTCTCTCTTTCAGCCAGTAGGTTAGGTGCCAGCAGATGCACTGAAGCATGTTGCAGCAAAAGGTCACATTTCCCATGGATATGTAAGTTGTTGAACTGGCACTGAAGTTAGGCTGAATGATAATGATGTTCATGTCAAACACCAGGAAGGGCCTTCCTTTCAGAATGAGAAAATATTCAGACCAACCTGTTCGTTTCCCACCCCATACCCAGATCAACATGTGGAATGCCTGAGGGCTGAGGATTTGATTGCTGCTGCAAAATTATGCCCCAGTATTTGCCAGGGAAGTTTCATTTCATGTAGTAGGGGTAAAGAAGCAGCTGAGGGTGGCTGGGGTGTGGATGGAGAGCTGTACTGCTAACCTCACATATTAAGAAGAGAGTGAGATTAAAGTAAATAAAGGTAATTATTTTTGAGATTTAGCAGATATATCTTGAAGTTTTCCTCTGCAGCTGGGGATGGTCAATGATGAAAGAAATGTTTATTTTAAAAAAGTGAGGTTGGAATTATCATTTAGGGAAGGTAAAATTCTGCAACGGTAAACACATATCCTCTCTCTTGTCCAAGTGAATCAGGTGCAGTTAATACAGTTATAGTCTGGATTAGTTTTCATAAATCTTTCTCAGGATGCCCAGGAGATGGTAAAACCCCACAAAGTTCCTAAGCATATCATGGCCTGAATTTTATACTCCTCACCCAAGTCACATAAATACAGCTTTTCAAGAGATGAAGCATCTAAACTGTCCTTCACACTCCCACCAGCATTCCCATACCTGTAGCAGCCACCTTAAAGAATGAATTTCAATTGACCTACAAATTCCCTGCAGATAACGTAGAGAAAACATCTTCTACTGTTGGTTTTGCACTTTTTTTTTGTGGAGGAAAAAAGAGGTAAAGGGAGGAGTAGTCTTGTTTGCATTTTTAAAATTGAAAAATACTGGATGGCTATGAGAGGAAAGACAAAAAAGACCCTCTACTTTAAAAAAAAAAGTGATGACTCATTTTCAGTAGCCTGTCCCCAACTAACAATGCAACTAGTAATCTGATATGCATTCTCACACACAGCAGAAATTGAAAGACACATACCAGTATTTATGAAACTTATTCATTAAGTCATAACTAATTTCAAGCAAATAATGTCCTGTTTAAAATTTGCTATCTTGAAAAATGCTATGTACAGTAAAATTAGATGCAAATATTTAGCAGACAGCCAAATAAAGTTGCACACGAATAGCAGTAATTTTAGAAATAAATTTAGTGTGATGTATATTATTAGCAGTTCTGTCAATAACTGATAGCATAGTCTGATAATTAAGGGTAACATTAGAAGATCATCAGATTTTGTCCTGGTGTTCAGGACATAACACCTTACATATAATACCTTTAATTAGACAAATAGATTATATGATGTAGATGGCAATACTCATTTTAAATAAACAAGGTCATTATCAGAGTGAAATGAAATTCCTGTATCACTAACAAATCCACAAGTTCTCCACAGTCTGAGAATCTTTTACCAAAATAGTTTCTCCAAAGACTGCATCAGACACAGTTCAAATCAGACAGTCAGGAATTGCTTTTGCAATATAACAAAGCAGTCTTCGTTGCTGCCTTGCAGCAGGAGATACACTGACCTATTTCCATCTGGAGCTGCTCCTGGCACCGTGAGGTTTGTATAGTACCCGTTATTACATGGTCCTGCATTAGAAGGGGGGGGGGGGGGGTTGCATTATGTCAGCCGTACCATACACAGGAATAATTCTTACTTATAAAAAGGGCACTTTTAGACTGTCAAAACCCCTCTTTTTGTTGTTGTCTCCTTTTTGTCAAGTAACTGACACTGCTATGCTGACAAAACTAATAGCTCTTGCAAGTATATATGGACAGTGTTACCGGTATAAGGCTGGCCATGACTGGTAAATTGCTCTTTGTGGTGGTTCGGGGTTTAGAACTCAACTAAATGGCTCAGTTCACTTAAAAAAAAAAAAGAAAAAAAAACAACAAAAAACCACAATATAACAAATTGAGTACTGAGTACTCAATTATTTGAAGCATATTTTCCAAGAAAGGAGTGAATGCCTTGATGGCAATTCTAATATGAAAAGAGTCCTGCTCATTCAGTGCAACCTGCTGAGTACAGATAAGCAGAGTTGTGAGTCTTTTACAGTGCTTACTGTATGGAAGGACATATCTTTGGTTTTAAAATACTGTCTAAAAAAGCAGATTTGATCCAAACCCAGACAACTTATTTTGTATGGTAAAATTCATTACTCATCTCTTTTGCCAGGTGTTTGTATGTCTGTTAACTATATGTGGCCAAAATACACTCGTGGGTTTCCAAATCAGACAAGCTCATTCAATCTAATTTACATGGAAGGTATCCATAATTGGCAAACTCTGATGTTGACACTATTTATGTTAACAACAGTTAATCAGATGGTTATATACAGGTACAGAGCTTTACAGTTCTAAAAATGAAAGTGTTCATGGCCATCAAGATACTATTTTCTGATTAAAGTTACTCAACCTAAACAAATAGAAATATAAAGAGCAAAAGGTGCCTGTAGGGGATGATGGATGGCAGAGAAACTAACTGATGACTTTGTGAATTGTGCCAACTAGAGCGTTACTTGTGATTCAAGAAAAACATGTTGTAGTGACTAGCACAATTTCCATTCAATTTTCTTTTTATTATTCCTTTCTCATTCATTCTTTTCTCATTGCTATTAACAAAATATACTTGCATTCTTAATTTTTGAAAAAATTGGTAAAAGTATGTTAGGAACAGAACTAATGCTGAAACTGGTCATGTCACATGGGAATTCTGTTGGACCCAATAATGAGTACTGAGTTTAGTAATCTGGACACATTTTTATACTAGCTATGTGAAAATGTACTCAGGGATTTTTAAAATAAAGTACTAGTTAGGTTCATGGCCTCACTAAAAGCACAGAAATTAAACACGCAGATTTTACCAGGTAGCTGCCTTTGAAAATCTGGTGAATGACAAATTTTTCTCCAAACACAGGACATAACCACACTAATTTTAAAAAAATGGTATTGAATGCCAACATAATTAAATAAAATATAGGTAGCTATGAGATCATGAAACTCTTGCCTAGCTACCCAGGTATTCCAAATTGTTTGGTTTTTTTTTTCAAAGTCATTGCTACTAGGCACCTTGCAGTACTTTTCTAAAAATGTATTAAGACACCTGTCTTCTATTATATGCTAATAGTTTTCTCCACTGAGTGGACTGCATTTTAATAGTAAGAGACTTGATCTATACTACTGCCTTTTTTTTTGCCTCCCCCCCCCCCCCCCCCCCCACTGGACATGCTTTTCTACACAGGTTTTCCAGCTCAGGCAGAAACACCTGAGTCCTAGCTCATGAGCAAACTGTGAAGAGGGACTCATTTGTGCCAAATGGTACTCTCCATGTATGAGGATTCATTTTTACTGGTATTGTAGAAGCATGAATTTGAACATAGATCTCTGGAGAGGGATGCCTGAGCATCAGCTCATTCTACCAGCTTCTTGTCCTAAAGGTATGCAGCAACAGGATGCTACAGATACACGTTTACATTAGTAAATAAGAGCCCTCTCAGATCTATATTTCAGTTACATTTGAATGATGACTCTCTAAGTTAGGAATATTCATAGACAGCAAAACTGATATGAGCATCAAAATTGTCTCCTGACATTTAACTTTTTTATTATGGAAAACTACCAGCTATCATCTTTACTGGATGCATAAAAAGCTAATGATGGCATTCATTCAAATGTCAAAGTAGAGCTTTAAAATTAAAAGGTATTTATGTCTGTCAGCTTCTAAAAAACAGCATAGAGGAACTGTACATTGCTTTCCAGTTCACTAACATTACAATGAAATTCAATACTTCTAGACTATAATTCCATTTTGTTTCTAATTAAATGAACACCATGCGTGTAGCTAAAAAGACACCTCTTAAATATCTGCATTAGCTGCATTTCATCATGCAAACTTTTGGTACCTTTCCTACATTTTTTAAAATAAAGTTGTTAAAGAAACTGCAAATTGGCAGTAAACACAGTACATCCCTAATTAGCCACTGCAATTTATGGAACTGTAGGTGATTAAGCCAATCAGATAGAGACACAGGGAGGAAAGAGGAGGTTTCAAACCCCTTACCATTTTCTGGTAGAGACTAGCATTTACTCCTGGCTATGTAAGTTTTCATAAGAAAGTGGGATGAAGTCCTTAGCCTGTGAAACTTCCTTTAAAAACCAAGAATGAAAACATTAGGTATGAAAATTTGGACTGTACTCCAGATTTGTAAGTGGATCCTTGGTTCTGTAATAAGCCAAATCAAAATCTTGGATACAAAGAGACTATCATCTTGGCAAAGTCTGGATTAAATTCCAAGGGTGTGGCACACTTTGAAGTCCTACTACTTGGAGCTCTTCCACTTATAACCTTCCACCTTTACCATCTTCTTTATTGTTTTAAACATATCTATATCTTTACATGTATATCTCTCTGTCTTTACTTATATATATATATACACATACAAAACAAGAGAGATCTAAATTCCTGCTTCATTTGAAGCCATCACGCTTCGGAGAAAATGCTGCTCATCTTTGAAGCTGAATAGCTGATGGAAACAGAGTTGCTACAGGCATTGTTTCAGTGCCTAGCTCAAGAGCTCAAATGCTTAGTGAAATTCACAGACATTACATTGGATTGACAGCACCTTGAAAAATGTAAGGGGAGAGTTATACGTCTGAGAATAGGATCCACAAAAGTCAGCTCAAAGAGCAAGAACTGCCTAAATCAACTAGAGGGGAACAGTGAGAAAAGGATTATATCTTTAATCTGTCTTCTGCCAGCATGTAGAAATCTAATTCTCATTTGCTGGGAGCACAGAAATATTTGAGCTCTATCCTGGAATTACACAAAAACAAGTTTTTTGCAAATGCTCGTAATTCTACAGATTGTCAGCAAAAAGATAGCCATATGCATTCAGCCCAGTTTCTATCCAAGTGTTTCATTAGAATTATAAATTAAAGATAGGAGAGGAAATTATTTATTGATGGCATGTGAAAGCATTGTAATCAGTCATATATCACTGCAGTAACAAAGACATATTCTGTCATAAAATGAGGAAAACCTCTTTTGGAGTATAAGCAATATGACTCCATTTCCAGTTTGCTGGCCACAAAAATCCAATTTTTGTGAAGAGAAGATTACATCTACCCAAATACCTGTAATCTGCCATCAACAAACTGGTTTTGTTGGGAAATTAATAGTTCAAAACAACATTAAGTATGACTCACCACTGTTTTAGTCTGTTTTTATACTGGCATACCTCTGCTACAATGAGGAGTCCCTATGCCATATGCCAGGTATATTCTGACCTAGCTTGAGGTAGTAAATTTTCTCCAGATGTACAGATTATTTTTAAAGACCTTTTGTCTTCCTCTTGTGCTATATTAAAACTAAATTCCTTTAGAGAAATGTGGCATGCAAGAAAGCAAAATATTGTCAAATATTTTTGAGATCACTCCCTTTGTTCAGCTAGCTCTTTCTTGAACCTCTCTATATGATGTTCAGTAAAAGTATTGTTCTTCTTAGACATCATGTGACCCAGTTAAAATAATCTCTGCCTTGCTTTGGTAGACAAAGACCACTGTCAGTTAAGGAGTTTCTTAAAACTGTTTCTAGATAAAAAAAGTTCCCAGAGCTGAATGAGGACCATCAGTAAATTACCAGTAGCTTTTTCAGATGAGTCTTTATTTACACAGCGGATGACAAATACCCTGGTGTTAGCTGCAATATACAGGTTCTGTTGGCAATTCCCACAGTTATGTTCAGAACCTGTATATTCAGGGATCTGAAGAATTTAAATGGAAATCATTCTTTCCACATCCCATAAATCACAGTGTCTTGCTTTGTGTCACCACCATCCTGTCTCTGTTTAATAAATAAAGTTGTTACATATTCTCAGTACAGGAGCTGGCAGGACCTTGAAACTATACAGTGAAATCAACTGAAGCAATGTGCTAGATAGCATAGGGCCTGCTGCATTTAGTAAAATACTAAAACACAAATGTATGACTCATTTGATGTCATTCTACATAGATGTTCTTGAGCTGCAAGAGAATTATGTATTTGCTCTGACATTAAGACTGGAGTCGCCCAGAAGCAGTTATTTGAAAAATTTATGTCAAGTTTCCAAAACTGCAGGTTTGTTTAATCTTATTACAAGTTTTTCCTGAACAATTAGAATTTGTATTGCAACTGCTATTTCACACATCTCTCAGGTGCTGCTCATCACAGAGTTTCTCTCACTGTAAATTCTTACAGAGGATAGGGCATTCCGCCTAGCGACATGGATGGCTCAAAGCCATAATCTGCAGTCGGCACTGAAGTTCTGCTTTCCCTTTCCTTTTCTAAACCCCAAATAATGCATATGATCATTCCACTTTGAAGTAATCCCCAAGGATTATCAGGAAAAAGGGAAAGGATTTCAGCCATTGAAACTCTTAGTAACACTACCAATGCCATTCAGTGAACCCACTGAAAACACATAGGGAATAATTTGGGGCCTGCATATTCCATTGCATCATTCTTTATTAATAAAACCCTGTTCAAATTACTGATTTTTTAGCCATGGCTTTCAACAACTATTCATTGTAGACCCCATTGTTGAACTTTAAGGAAAAGAAAAAGCACCTTTCAATTTTTTTTTGCTTCAGCTTTTTTTTATCTTTCGCTTTTGTTTGGATACTACAGCCCTAAGACCCAATTCAAGAAACAGTTTTGTAACTACTAAATTTCTCAGACACATTTATGTATTTTTTTGCAAAATGGGTCAATTGCCATGCAGCTTCACTGTTATGAATATAAACTATTAATTGTGCAGGTGTCACCAGACCTGGAGTGACGATGAGGCTATTCATTCTGGTCTCTCAAAGATACTGACAATAGATTCTAGCTAGAAATATCTGTGCTCTGGACCTCTTCTTTCTCCTGTGTTCTGTTATTCCATTTAAAAAAAAAAAAAGTTAATTTTAAGGAAACAGGAAGCAAGGGATAATTCTTTAGTTAATGCAAAATCACTCATGGATTAAGGATTCCTGGAACTAAACCTACAAATCTCCTGAGGAATGAAAACCACATTTCATTCAGTAGCTCCTAATGCAGAAGTTTGTCAGGCAGATGTTCCAAATGACAGTAATCAAGTTGGAAAGCTTTTGAAAGAGCTCTTGAGTTAGTAAATTACATCCTCAAAATAAAATATTTATAACTGGAAAACCGAGGACTTGGGTGATTAATTTAAAAATAGATACAATGGAGGTGAATACTGACAGTGAAAGAGCAGACAGAAGATACTTCTTTTCTCCTTAAAAATATCTAATACTTTCCTTCTTGTTACAGTTTGCTGATACACCTGATACAAGTGGAACTACGCTTTCCAATGTAGGTCAGAAAGCATGCCAAAGAGGAAAGCATGTCAAAAGCAAAAGACAAGGCAAAATGTAATAGAAGCACCTTGTTGATTCAGGTAGCTATTCACACGGAGAAAGCAGCAGAGGGCAAAAATTCCATTGTATTTCAATTAACACTAGAGTTTAGCTCTAAAAAATCTATTTGTATTTTTAAAGGTTAAAGGCTAACTTGCTCACCCGATGATGTATCTGCCAAAGCTAGGCTTCAAACTTTGTGCTACACAATGACAGACCTCACCTCAAAACCCTGCGTGCACCAAGAGGCTCTGCAAGCTGTGCCCCGCACCCCCCGGGGGGGTCTGCCTGCCTGTGCCGGTGGCCAGCCCTGGCACGCTGCAGCCGCCGGGGCTTGCACCATGCTGCAGGGGAAGAGCTGCAAGGTGCCTTGCCAGGGCCCTTCCCGCCTTTGCCAGGGAGCTGCTTCTAACCTCAGGCCTCTCAGCTATGTTACGGGTATCACCGAGCCCAGACAGACACCTTGCTGACAGACACCTTGCTGATCCTAACCCTGACCTGCTGTCCCAGCTTCCCTGGATTGACCTTGGATCTGCCTCGTCACCAGAAACTTGGCTGTTCCTGAACTGCTCTGCTTTTCTGGTCTGACTGCTGCAGGACCACGTCCTTGATGGTGGAAGCGTTGCCTCCGGCTGGCTTGCTGCCACCCCCAGCTCCCAGGCAATACTTCCCTGTTGGAATAGCCTGTGTGTACACAGCTAACTCTTCACGCACATTCAGTTATTTCTAGGATCCTGAAACAGACAGCTCAGAGGGTTTTGCAGCCCATAAAGATGGGTGCATTAGGAAAAATAGTGTTAGTTACTATTCCCTGAGGCTTCTTTTAATTTAAATATTGCTATTGGCTGAATTTAATGTCTTCAAGCTGCTGACTGTGAAGAACTATGTAAAACCTCAGAGAATAAGGACTGTTATTGCAAGCTCAGTTCTGTTCTCAGAATGTGACAAAAGGGATGATGTCAACTCGCCTCCGACAGCTGAAGAAGTGTTTCATTATCCTGACTATTAAAATGCATCAAATGCTTTCCTTTTTAATCAGTACATGAAAACTACTGCTTTAGTTATTACAAGAAGTTCATACAGTTTACAATTAGAAGCAAAGTAGGTCTTAACATAATAAAATAGTGATTGTCTGAGAAAATGAATAGCATTTGTGATCCCATGCACATCAGTTACAAAGAACAAACCAGACAGTACAGTTCAAAAATTGAACTACTCCCATTTCCGGAAGAAGTGTCACATCCTACCAAAATGTTCATCTTCCAGTGTGGAAAAGGCTACCACAGTGTACAGATGGGGAGAGGCCAGTTCTTCTGCCCTAAATGTGACCTGCTCTCTCTGCAATCCTTCCTCCTGCCAGGGGAAGCCCTTTCTCCAGGATGATGCTTTAGCACCCTTGCGAGTCACAGGTGAACTTCCATATGCTCATGGCTTGCACACTCCACACAAATGACTGCTCAGAAAATCTTGCCCATCCTACCGCAGCTACAGTCAGTGGCTATATATATACTATTACATCAAGTGTGTACCATTAAATATTAGTAGTATGAACACACATGTATACCTTTATTACAGCTATTGTGCAAAAAAAGCAAAAGCCATGACAGCTGGGGACAGAGACAGGATGCCAAAGCATGAAGTCAACAAAGCAGAGTGCAATGGCAGAGGTGGCAACAAAACTGGGAAGCAAGCTGAACTTGCAGCCACTCAATCATGAATAAACAGCTCATTTGCAGGAAAAAAAATGTTCAAATTTTGAAAAACCTGGTTACCTGGGGAACCAGGGAACTTGTCTGATAGCTCCCTAGATCTTTGTCCAACCAATTAGACAAACTGGAAAGGTCCATAACTGCTAACAGCATGAATGAAGAGAAAAAGGTGTCACTTTAGACATGCGATTACATGAAAAGATACTGCCTGCTGGCTAGTGTATGAACTCTTCCAAGTACGAGCACAAAAGGTTTGTTGAGATTGTGGAAACTCTACAGATCCCCCAAACGCAACTGTTCATAAAAGATTTCTGCCTTATAAACAAAATAATAAATGAAGTAACTTCTGAATATACAACAGGATCACAGCAACTAGAAGAGTTCTGAACTGGACAGGAACTACACAATCCAAAGAAGGACTTGCATACGGAATTTTTTCAAGAGTAGCTTGTGACTGATGCTTATTTGATCCAAAAATGTGCAAGTCATCAAAGATGTAAGAATAAACTGTGGGTCAAGCAAAAGGCACAGTACAGACAAAGTTCAAAACTATCTTCGCTATAGCAACTGTGTCCCATGTGACCAAACATTATTGATTCAAAGGAAAAATTATGTAGAAACTTTAAATAATGCACAAAACCTAATGCATATAAAGATGATGGAAGACTGACTGCAAGAGATGCAGATATTATAAAGCAAATGCTGTAAGTATCCAGGTTCATCAACCTTCAGTCAACTAAATGGATTCTACCAGGTACAACTTGACATCTCTACTACTGTCATTAGCCAGCTTGAAGCCAGGGCACAAAAAAACCCCTTCCTGTTTGGTGAGATTCTGTCTGACTGGCAAAGCATATGTTTGTACATTTACATTAATATTTTAAAAGAATTTTTGCTAATAAACCTGTCTGAAAAGGAAACTCAACTGAAATTTTGGACCAAGAGCTGGTGTAATTCCAAGTAATTCTGTGCCCTGAAAAGATATGGCGGCAATACTTGATCTTGAAGAAGTAATTGCTAAATGTTGACAACTTTGTCTGTTGTACTTTGTGATTCAGACAAAGGTAAAAGATAATCGAATCATTAAGAATGTGCTTTAACAGAACTACCATACCACATTTAATGCCAGTAATGAGGAAGGATGTAATTATTTATATTGGCAGAAATGTGAGGGCTACAATATCTGAAAAAAGATCTAAGACATTTTATTTTCACATATCACAGTGAAAACAATCATATGATTATTCAGTGAGTAAGCTTTTTTTATATATATATTTTATCTTTTATATTTATATATTTTATCAATATGGTTACTATTGTCACCTTTACTATCCTGTTCCAATTGCTGTCATACATGAAAGGAATTTAGGAAAACAAAATATAGCCTAAGTGACATGGTATCAAATTGATTATTAACAGTGGAGCTTTAAAACACCTTTCAAGGTGAAAATCAGATGGTGGACAGAGATTTGTCCCAATAATGAGCTTTTTACTTTAAGGTATCATTATGTAGTGGGCAATCTTAAAAATAAAGAAATAAAATAATCTGGCAGTTCTTGATAAAAGGGGCAACATGGGCAGATGACATTAGAAGTAAAGCTAAAACCAGTATTAACTCATTTCCAAACCTTGCAAGGAAGCAAAACCAACCAGGTGAAGAGTGCTTTATTCTTCCAGGAAATTCCAGGAGCTCTTTGCTGGTCACACCCATTTCCATCCATACTGCTGCAAAAACCTGTCTGTCATTCGAACATACAGCATCAACACAGTTGTAAGCTTATTAGCTCACATATTGGCAACGCATGTGTTGTCTGATCTTGGGGTCAGTCTGACATCCAGAATGCCCAAAGACTCCACTGCTCCGTACACAGGCTACCATTATAGGTAACTGCAGCAGAAATACAGACGTCTCTTAGAAAGGATTTTGTGCAATGTTAAAATGTTCCTGCAGATGAGATAAATGGCAGTGGCTGTGCCAAGTATGGGGTGCTGAGGCAAGTCCACATTGCAGTTGGCATGAATCTGAAGTGCAAAGTCCTCCCCCCAGCAGTATCAGCAGAATTACTCCAGAGCCAGCACAAGGGACGCTATCTCAGGTATGTAGCATAGATAGCACGTAAATATGGCTGTAAGCCCAGCGTCAAGGGTAGTTTTAAAATGCAGTGCAGATCTAGCCAGATATATTAAAGTCAACAGAGAGTTCAGCTGGGACTGCAAAGCCAGGACTGCAAAATGAAGCTATCTATCTGTGCTGAGCTGTGTGATAACGTGCTTACATTGCTACAAGGTAGCTTAATACAGATTTTCAGGATAAGATGCGAGATGTAACGAAGGTTTTTGTGGCAATGCTATTGCTTTAACAATATAATCTGTGACAAGCCCTCACAGCAAATAAAAGCAGTAATTTGGACATGAGATGAAAATAATTCTGAAATATCACAGGGGAACTGAGTAACAATGATATAATAGAAAATCAATTAAACTGCACAGAAAGGCAGTGTATTTAGGCACGCCAGTTTATGAAGTGTAGTAGTATGGCTGTTCCCTTTTCCTTGACTTCCTTCCTACTGGAGATGTCGTGTAAATTTCAGGCAATTGCTATGCCAAAGAGGATTTTGAACTGTAAGAAATCTGTCAGCTCTCTCCACTTTTAAAGCTACCTGCTCACTTTGCACTTTCAAAGCACAAAACTGTTAACTACAGGACATGCCTCACCATTCACATTTTTCTCACTGATAGAGATGGCATCACCAGAGCAGTAAATATTTTTCTCTAGGGCTTACTCTATACATGATTTTACTGTAATTTTCAATGGAGTACTTTGGGGAGTGTGTAATTTTAGTAGATTCATCTTGACATTGTGTTTAGTTCTACAGAAGATGACCATGTAAGAGGCTTTCAGGCAGACTGAAATAAACAAGTAAAATGAATCAGGCAGAAAATATACTTCCGAAACTTTGAATTGAGAAACTGATAAACCCTCATCCAAAAGTTAGAATACTGAACTGGTTTTGTCTTGCAAAAATGTAAGTTCTTTTCTCTTTCCATACCAAGAAGTTTACATTTTAATGCCCTGAATTCCAACCTTCAATCTGAAACATAACACATGCCTCTATTTTTAAAGTGGACATAGCATAAGCTTCCATCTCTGTCACCTTATCCATCCTAGCTCCTGATGGAAGTGCTCCTTAACTGCTCAAAATAAACAAACAAAAAAATGCTTTCCAGAGGCTACAGATCAGATGACCTTGTTCAGTCCTGCTGCAGAAAAGGAAGGCCCCAGGTGGCAGGCAGAGTGTTGTGTCTGAGCAGAATGCCAATGGACTTGTTAGTATGAAGACTTGATGCAGACAGAAATGTTTCAGAATTGAGCTAAGGAAATTTGGCCTTCACTTAAAATCTTTGATACTTCAGTAGTTTTCAACATATTTCTTTATAGCGTGTTGTTGTATGTACCACCCAAAGGCATATTCGCTGTGATTATATCCGCTTTTTTATGACTTCAGCATATGCTAATCTTGTAAGTGTGAGATTGGCAGCATCTTAAAAAACCATGGTTGGAGATCAGTAATACTGACTTTCTAGTAGAAGTTGTATTTTTCTTTATTGTGTACGATGACCGATCATACATTACTTGCAATGTGAAGTGCCAAAAAGAGATGTGTTGCAAATGCTTTTACACACTTCTGTTGTTCAAACTGGGTAAAAAGTACATCTTTGTTTTAGGCCAGTGTAATGTGGATCATTGGACTTTTTCCCTGTGTAGCACATTATACCCTCTTTTCTTTCTGTGAAGCAAAAAATGCTATGCTGGTTTTTCTAGATGGGCTAGAGCCTCATATTTGTGATGGTGCCATACCTTTGCAACTTAATTAAAAGCAGCCTGATCTGCCACTGCCACAGGAGCTGCATGATTAAAAGACACATGAAAGGTCAGTGAATCTAACTTACATCCAGCTGGTGATACTTGGAAAGTGTCCCTTCTCGAGTTCTGTCTCAGGGTGATACTTTGAAAACTGAAGATGACCAGAGTCAGGGGAGGAAAAATTCAGTCTGAGATTTGCTTCTATCAGAAGTGTCTTCCTCTATGGGACAGTACCATCCAAGCACAGGCAGCTACTCAAAAAGACTCAAGTGCTTTCAGAACTAAAATTAAACTACATGTGAAAAGGCTGACTGTGGAGTTGGTGGGGGAAGGGAGAGAATTCAGAATGCAGAAAGATCCAAGGTGGTATGGTATGGTATGAGCAGAGTTAGGATGCAGATAAAGGCAAAGGTTAGTTGTCACTTGGTAAGGACAGATGGCTTGCATGGTAAAGAAAGCAGCTATCAGCCTTTACCTTCTTCATATGTGCACAGGGATCTAGCATTTGCGCTACTCTGCCTGTGAGACCTTGTACAGGGAAGGAGGGAGGAGCGGCCACCACTCTGCATGTCCGGGTCCATCTCCCTGCTTGTTCCTTGACCTGAGGGGGGGGGGGGGGGGCAGTGGTCAGCTGCAGTAGAGGAGCCTATCCTTGTCCAGGTTTTGGATGAACCTGAGTACTGCTTCCTTGCCATTGCATAAATCTAACCCTGTTAGCAGAAATTCTTCTGTTATTTAAATAAGCTTAAATCTGGCCAACATACCAAAATATCAGTTATGAGTTCTGCATAATAACTGAGTAATTTGTATTCAAATGTATTCATTGTAAACAGCAGTTGTAGAAAGGTAAGCACTTGCTGTGGCATATTTTGTTAATACAGATAGACCTCTCTTGCTATAATGGAAAAAGGAAGCCCATTTAAGATACCATCAATCAACAAAACCACTACCCATGCTACATTTTAAAAATATATTGAATTTTAGAACTACACCGAATTAAAATAAAGTACAAATTAAGAACTGGAAAGCAATTTAAGTCACAGAAAATAAACAGAATTCACTGAGTATTTGTCATCTTTTCTTTTGGAAAACTGGAACTGATTCAAGTCAGCTAATGACTGGGCCATAAAATTGTTTACCCTGTATGCCTCTACTGTAACAGCATTAATGACTAGCTGTATTCATAAATTAAATCAGCAGAACAGTAAGCATGGACAAATAATTAAAATAAGCCATGAACCCTGGCTGCTGGATATTTTTATAGCTGGCAGGTGGAATAGTGCTGTATATACTTCACTGCACACTCTTACATATGTATTTCTAGAGGGGAAAATTGCTTTTTTCCCCAGCTAAGTATCATCACACACAGGACAGGATCAAATGTTTAAACAGAACCCAGATGGGCAGGATCTCTTGTGTTTTCACTCCTTAAAAAGTGTTTTTTAATCACAGGGATGTGTTCAGTTAGACTGAATACAATCAGATTGACACTACCTCCTTTGGAAGGAAGGTGCAAACTCTGTATGAATCCACTGAATTCACTGGCAGTAAAAGAAGGTAGAATCAATGTATATTTTAGACTCGCAATGAATCCTTTTAAAACCTTACTTTGTGTAATTTCTGCCTAGACACAGTAAAATTTGCAAGTTTTCCATGTAATGCGCAGAAGCCATTGAACATTTGCTTCTTGGGCAGTGTATAAAATAATCACTTCAGGTTGCTTCAGTGCCTAGTGAGTATATGAGCATGTAAATATATAATTCTGAAAGGCTCCTTACGCTTGCCATTTTTAAATCAATTTGTATCAGCATTGTATTTTCTGGGGAGAACCCCCCCCCCCAAAAAAAAACTACCAAAAACCCAAACCCAGAACTAGTGAAAATATAGTATTGTCATTTAACATGACAGCTCTAGATTTCCGACATCAGTAAAGCATGAGAACAACTTCGACCTTCAGCTTGTTGGTATTTAGCTAAGCAGACATTAACCTTGAAGGTGTTGCCACTGCATTGCATAGTGCGTGAAAACATCCACTTGGTTTTAACAGAGAGTATCGAGTATAACACACTACTCAGATCCTTGCCCCCAGGCACACTGAAGTGCAGCAGAAAATCTGGTAATTATGGCAAAAATATGGGCAACATTTCCAGCTGCCAGTCACTCCTGGCACACACACGCACACAAAGGGTTAATGAATCTGGAAATTTAGTAGAGAACAGGAAGCTGGGAAGGATAAAATGTGGGGATGCATTGCATCCTGCTCACTTCTCCTCCTCTGTGGATGCAATTGCAGGTTCAGAGCCCCGGCGTGCAGCAGCTCAGGTACCTCCGGCTGCTCAGAAACGGACTTTTCTGAAGAAAGCCTCCTGTTAGACGCAGCAACCGGTTTCGGTACCGGGAGAGCGAATGACTCTTCCCCACCCAGACCTCAGACCGGGCTGGATCGTGCTCGAAAGAAACCGGGCACTGTTCAGGCTCTATCAACAGGTTCCTCCCCGGCTTCCGCGGGGCGCGGCCGCGCCCGTCCCCGCCACGGACCCGACCGGCACGGCGCCCGCCCCCCCCGCCGGGGCTGCCTTCCCCGCCGCCGCCGCCGCCTCCGCCCGACGGGGCTCCGCGGCTCCCAGCCCCGCGCCCCTGCCCCTTCGCCGCACCGGGTTCTGCCACCAGCTCGGCGGCAGCGGGCTGCGCCCCGGCGAGGGAACGAGCTGCCTGCCGGCCGCGCCGAGGCCACGACGGGGCCGCCCCAGCGGGAGGTGCCCTCGCCTCCCGCCGCCTGCCTGCCCCTCTCCGGGGGACCCGGGCTCTCCCCGTCGGCCCGGACGAGGGCAGGCGTTTGGCTGAGGGGCTACCGCTCCTCCCGCCGCCCGCCTGAGGGGGAGGCACTCGCCCTCCGAAGAGGCGCGGCGGCGGGAGAGCGGGTGCCCGCCCGGCGGAGTCGCCCCGGCGGCGCGCCCGGCCCCGAGGGCTTGCGGCGCAGGGCCGGGCCCCATGGCGAGGAGGAGGAGGAGGAGGAGGAGGAGGAGGAGCAGCCGCAGCTGGGATTGGGGGCGGCCGGCGCCGCCCGCCCGGCCGGGGGGAGGAGGCGGCAGGAGGAGGAGCGGCGGCGCGGGCCGCAGCGAGCTGGCTGCGGTCGGCGCTGCTGCCCCTGAAGATGGCGGCAGCGGAGGCGGCCGCTGCTCCAGGCGGCGGGAGCTGCTCGCCGGCGGGCGGCGGCTCGGTGCCCGTCCTCTTCTGCTTCTCCGTCTTCGCGCGGCCCTCCAGCGTGCCCCACGGCGCCGGCTACGAGCTGCTGATCCAGAAGTTCCTCAGCCTCTATGGGGACCAGATAGACATGCACCGCAAGTTCGTGGTGCAGCTCTTCGCCGAGGAGTGGAGCCAGTACATAGACCTGCCCAAGGGCTTCCTGGTCAGCGAGCGCTGCAAGGTGCGCCTGGTGCCGCTGCAGATACAGGTGAGACCCGACGGCGGGGCAGCGCCGGCCGTCACAGGTGTGCCTGCGTGTGGGCGGGCAGCCCCGTCCCGCCGCCGGCTGCGGCTGCCCGCCCGGCCTCCCCCGAGCCCTCCGGGGAGAAGCGGCAGCGAGCTGGGGTGGGGGGGGCGGCGGCCGGGGGAGCCCGGGGCGGGCGGGAGCCGCGGGCAGAGCCCCGCACGCCGGCGCTGACTGACTCCTGCGTGGAAACTTTTGTTTCGTTGAGGCGGGGAGGCAGGTGCGCTCCGCGCCGCACGCGTTTGGTAACCGGGCTTTGCCTTCAGCGGGCCAGAACTTACTTGGCCCGCCGGTGAATGGGAAGACAGCCCGGTGGCTGAAATAAGCAGTGTTTCCGCCCTTAAAACAGGCGGTGGGTGCTGCCCGGCCTTCACCGGAGCTAATGCTGCTAGGAGGAAACTCAAACGAGGGCTCTGCCGGAGCGCGGTCTCGTGGCTTCCCGGTGCCTAGGACTCCTGTATCCCTTCTGGCCCCCAAAAGCTCTTTCCGATTTGCAGGTTCGTAACTCGCTAGTTTTGTGGCCGTAAACCAGGAAACCAGACTGCCAGATACAGTACGTGTGTTTCATACTAAGATATCTTTATGCACGCTTGAGGTTCGTGCCAGTCATGCTGTAATAGTTGCACTCGAAGCTAAATTGCTTTTTCGTTTCTCCAGCATCATGAAGTCAACTGTAAAAAACAAAACAAAACATGTAGTTATTGTTTTAATTGAGAACATTCTTCTTAATTTATAATTAAGTTTTACTTTGTCAAGCCAACATTACTAGTAAGTTGAAAAAGTGATGTTGTAAAAACTGAAACGTTGCTCATCTTGTCTTTATGCTTCCACAAACAGTCTAATTCACACAGTTTGTAAACCCTGCTTAACCATAGTGTCTTGAACCCATAAACTCTCAAGGTGTCCTGTTCGCTTAGACTGTACATCAAGGATGCCTTTGGAGTCTTTTGTCCTTTCCTTAACCCTATGTATGGAAAGAGTGGTTAGTAAGACCAAACTAGTTTAAATAACTTATTTTGTCAGCTACTACTCATTTCATCATTCATCACTCATTGTCTTCAGTTTAAAACCTTTCTCCTTTGTGTGTTGGAAACAGAATGGATGGGTGCCCAGCCAGAGAAACAGGAAGGGACCGTCTTGCCAAGTTGCAAAAAGAGTTGGTATGGGTGTTAATACAAGCAAGGATTTTAAAAATGGAATTTGTGCAATCTGGGTGTGCAACAGTGGTGCAGGTCAGAATTTTGTTTCTTACTTGTGCGTGCAGATCACTGCTCTGCAAAGACTCTCTTGCAAACAGCTTCTGCACTGAAACTATAAATGCAGCCCCAGCATTCGTAGCAGGACGTACATCTTGGTGTAAAAGGTCAGCGTTGAGACATGGAAGGATACGTTATTTCCAGAGTGCAGATGCACTACGCAGCTTTAACTGACTGCAGGGATTCAGGGTGAACCAATATTTAATGCATTAATTGCCTAATTGATATCAGCTGCTTTCGCTGATACTGTTGCAATTCTCTGACAATAGCAACTGTTGATATGAAAAGGATGGTACTTGTGTATTATTTTAGTTGCCTCCTTGATGTGCTTCAGCAGCTGAGAATGAGCTGGAGACATCACAGTGATGTCAGTCAGCTCGCCTTAAGCCACCGGCAGGTGCTCAGAGATCACTCATCTGGGGAACATTTGGTCTGATAAGTCACAGCTGTGCTTTTTAAGACCTTTGGGATTTACTGATGGGAAGATTATACTTTATTTCCATATGTTGATTCATGCACTGCCACTATTGTGTGCCCTTTTTGTCTCCCTCCCCGATGTTTTATCTGCAGTTACACATGACATAGGTTTGTCAACTCTGCGTGTGGCATAGTCAGTTGAAATACCATTTTGAACGTGTCTTTCAAGAGGGACAACCTTTGCTCACTGATGCGATTAGACTTGCATATTTGGAAATATATATTTGGTTTAAAATAAAGAGTCACAGATACTAGCATCTGTATCCCTAGACAATAATTTCAGTATTTTTATGTGCATACTTTATAAAATATATGTATGCATTTAGTTAGAGATGGCTACCCTAGGGCGGTAGCACCCATGAGCTCTGGAACGATATCCTCCCATTTTGATTCCTGTGCGGACCTGTCACGGAAGGATGCCTTTTGTTGCAGTAGCTCAAGAAATGTCAGCACCAAATGGTGTTTGACTGTGCTGTTTCAATTTCCTGTCCCTGCAGTTGAGGGGGGCAGTAATCTCATGGAGAAATCACCATATGCTGCCCTTGGAAAGTCACTCCATGCAGCTCAATTCAAGGCTCGATCCGTACAAGGACATTTTTGTGCCTTTGTACTGTGCTCATATATGTGCATTTGTTTGGTTTAGCTGTCCTGGTGCAAAACAGCCACTTGAACTTTTACTGGCCACCCAGTGTTTGGCAGGCTGGTGGGATGCAATAAACCCTGATGCTCAGCCTGGCTGCCGCTCTTCAAATTCCTCAGCCACTGTCTTGCAGCGAGGAGGGACTTTACCCTCGGCCTCTCCCAACGGGTGAGGAGGGCATTTGCTTGCAAACTGGGGGACTGAGTACTAGCAGAAAGGAGTCATCTGCTTTTCATGGAATTTACTTTTTTTGAAAGTTTTAACAGAATAATATTTACAGTTGGGGTGGGGGAATGCAGGACCGCTTTAACCTCTTCTAACTCTAAATGCAGTTAATTAATGCTACTAAAACTGTCGTGTTTTGCTGTAACTGTTGTAGCTGCCTTTGGAGGAGAGAAGCCGTAAGGAAAAACACTTTGGAGAGATCAGAAGACAAGACAGCTATGCTCATTATAGCTGTGTAATAGAGGAGTTCAGCCAGCATTCGTATATATGCCCAAGAGAGGCTATTTCACAGTTGCTGTCATAACTTCAAGGTGACTCCTCTTCAGCAGTACTTGTGCCCTGCATTTACAAACTTGTAACCTTAAGATGCTGGAGCTAAAAGGGTAAAATTATTATTGAAATCATTGCAGAAAGCACCTCTACTTCAGGGGTTCTTTTTAAAAGACATGTTGATGTCTCAGGTGTATCTTTCTTGCAGAATGTTACTTAATTGTTGCTGAAAGATAAGGTAAATAAAACAGAACTATTTATACACAGATTTTCACTCTTTTTACACATGTCTAATATTGCTACATTCAGATGCTTTGGAAATAGAAGTAACATTAACTCAGGAGCCTAAGTCTGTTTTCTGAAGACCAGGAAAAGGCAAAGCATAAATTGCACGATTTGAGTCAAGTGAGGGGAGTTGTTTCCTTTTTTTTTTTTTTTTTAAACATGCAATTATAAATTTGGATACATTAGTGCTACAATTAAATACAGTGTTTCTAAAGAAATTTTTTTTTTTAAAAGCAGCACTTTAAAGAAGGGAAAAAACTGACTGAAAATACTGAAAGAGAGGTTTCTTCAAATCCAGAATCCTTGTTTCTGTATCTGTACTCTGCAGCAAGCATTTTGATAATTTTGGATTTTGATAAAGAATTTTGTACTGTTGTAATTATATGAACATCATGTGTTTAGCTAAGTCTGTCCTTTTAAAATGCTGAATTGCATATAAAGGCAGCACTTCGGCTTAGCATAAAATAAATATTTATGTTCCTAAGCTGAAACACTTGTAACCTATTTTTCCCTTGAAATACATTAAACTGAATTTCTTCTTTTTCCCCCCCCCCCTTTAAAAGGTAAGCAGCAGAGTAAAACTGAATCTGACAGATTTACTTTTAGAAGTAAAGGAGAAGAAAATATGATAGCTTCTTTTCATTGTTGTATTTTCATGGCATCCTTGAAATACCAACGCTGTGAGGTCCTCTGCTCTGCCCTTTTAGTGGGTAACCTTGGCAAGAGATTTATGAGGTGACTAGTGATGTCACGTAGGATTATTTCTCTCCTTCCATTTTCTTGTTGATTACAAATAGCGGGGGAAAATTGCATTTTGTGTGTGCAATGGTTTCCTGAAGTTTGAACAGGGAAAGTACAGATGAAGACCCAGGATATGTGAATATTTTTGTAAAGCTGATACTGTAATTACAACATTTCATCACAGTCACATTTTGTGTGATTAATAATAATCAGCAGAGATGAAATAGATGTGAAAAAACACTTGTCCTTTCCCACCTAGGCCTTCTCTAGAGTAGGATTTGAAGCTGATGTAACTCGTGAGAGCATACCTTTAAATCATGGTCTGGACAAGGTCCTAGAGATGACTTCTCTCGCTGGGTGAAAGAGCTGCATCGAGTTACATGTCCATCTGACATACCTATTCTGGTTGTGCTGTGGATAACTTCCAGCTGGAGGGAAGAAAGTCCTGGTGGCTAATGGAGGGTAATGGAGAAGCTTATACAGCGTACGTGGGATCTTCAGGTGATTTAGGGAGTTGTTGTTTTTTTTTCCTTTTAAATTTAGGTTGTTTAATGATACCGTGGCTGAGTAGATGTTATATTTGGGGTTGATTCGGACAGCTGCCATGCGCCTGCAGAGGCCCAGCCTACCTCTCCTTGGAGTGAAAGCAAAGAGGTGCCAGCCTAGGGTTTGGCATTCGTTCGGGTGTACGCTTGCCCCCACCCCAGCTCGCTGGTAGGGTGCGACGCTGGAACGGTGTGGGTGGTCCTGGTGTTCACTGCTGGGGGATGCATGAAGTGGAGGTGTCCCATATTTCTGATGCAGTGTGGCCGTGGAGGACCGAGGACGGCTTTGAGAGCAAGTGAGTGGTAGGACTTGCGTGGCACACTGAAGAAACAGTAAATGGAAACTTTCCTTTATATGTAGCAGATACTTCTGTGAATTTATTTATGGACTGCATTTGCTACTATTTATGAAACTTAATTTCAAACTACTTTCTGCTGCGCTCTTTCCCACATCTGCTATTCCAAGTAACACCAACGAGTGTTGATATTTTGATCTTGCCATCTATTTCTTCTGGTTTCTTCTTGTTCTGCCAGGTGTTGCATGGTTCGATTTAGACTGCAAGTTAATCAGAAATAAATAGGAAAATCAATATAGGAATTATTTGTGTTAGATTTTGCAAAAGCTTCTATTTAGCAAATACATAGTTGACCCAACTTTACTTTAGAGTGCTGCTGGTAGGAAACTGAAGGCATAAATTAAATCATATTAAACCAACTTGATAATAGAGGAAAGCAGGCAAAAAGCTTTTGCTCCAGCTCCCTGTGATGTTTGACATAAACACATGGGATTATGGGTTCGGTGGAAGTCTGTAATGAGGATGCTCCCTGGCTGGAAAGGCAGTCAGTTTTCTTCTGTGCTTCACTGTCAAATCAGAATAATATTGAATTGGGGTCTAGAAGATCTATTCCAAATCCACTGCTTGTAAATATTCTGTCATTCATGTCATTGCTGAAGCTTAAGGCAAATACTGTATTTGGGAGGAGCTGCAAGCATCAGAGAAAGCAGAATTCAGGCTTTTCATTACAAGTTGGAGAAACAAGGTGAAATAAGATGCAGTTAAAAATGGGTACAATAAAGGTAGAAATAATTCCTACACTAAGGTAGAAATAATCAACTATGCAAATAAAACATGAAGGAGAGTTCAAGGGATGATTTTTGAGGCTAAAATGCACCTCAGGAGTCTAAGTATCATCTATTATGAAAAGAACAAATAGCATACTGGAAAGTACAAATTGAATAGAGCCTGCAAGGGCTGTGAGTTGACCAATCTTCTCTGGGGCTCTGCTACTGCTGAGAAGTATTACAGGCTGAGAAATACTACTGTTATAGTAGTATTGGGTGCCTCACTGTAGACTGCAATTTGAAAAGCACCCCAGGGAGGACAATGAAAATTATTTGAGTTGTAGGAGGAAAGACTGAAAGTATTAGATATGTTTTAGAATAAGGGAGGGATAGGACTAAAGGGAGACTGGATCTGAGTCTTGAGGTATGGTAATAGATGTTTGTGCATGGTTATGCACGTGAAGGAGGATGGTAATGCTCTTGCATTTCAGATCCAGCATGGACAGAACTGGAAATAACGCTCTTAAATGGCAACAAAGGAGCTGTGGGTAAGGAGACACTGCAAGGTAAAGATAAGAGCTGTGGGATGGATTGTATAGGAGCTCTGTAAATTGTGTATTGCTGATGGGTCAGACCAGGTAGGTATCTGTGAAGAATATTTGTGTTTGGTTGATGCTTCTGTAGAGGCAGACTATGCAACTTCTTGAAGGCCTTCCTAGTCTATTCATACTTGTTCCTCTAAGGATGGTAGTGCCATCCACTGCCTTGGCATAGGAAGGTCTAGGATAGGAAGGATAGTCTAAGGCAGTAGACTAACTCCATGTTGATCACTCTATGATCCATGATGGTTTGCAGTAGTTCAAAGTGATCTTAAAAAAATTAGAGTGGTGGAATGATTTATAGAAGAAAATAATGGTCTTTGCTTGTCCTGTAAATGCCAAGACAAAATGACACGTTTTCTGAGTAGGAGGCACACTTACAAATATTGTCTATTCCAATTACTCTATTTTTGCCGCTGAGCCGTGGGAAAGTTAAATGTCACGATTGACTGCTCTGATGGTAGTGCCAAAGTTAGAATGGGTCATGGTAGGTCCTCACTGTGATGTTCAATTGTACGTTAGTACTTCTCACCAACTGGTTTCTGCATTGTTCAAGCGCGTAGATGGATGGTGTTCAAGAACAAGGCAGTTATTCAATATTTAATTTTATTTTCAAGCATTCTTGGTCCCAGGCCTCATTTATTACATGGTGTAGAATTGTAGAACTGTCGTTCGGGAGAGATATCTAGGGGCTGCCTTCCCTAACTCCTACGCAAAGCCAATTCTTGATCAAATCAGCTGTCACTTTGCTGAATGCTGAAAATCTCCAAGGATGGAGATCCCACTACCCATGGTAACCTCTTTCAGTGCAGCTGTACCTTCCTAGTGAAAAAGATTTCCCTGATGCCTGTTGTGATGCTCTTCTGTCTTCCTGTGGCATCAGTGGGTCCAGTGTTAGAGCATCTGCTTTATGGTCATTACTGCATTTGCCTTCGTAACTGCTTGTATTAATAGTATTGCCATTTTGCCGGCAAGGACTGAAGGAACTGAGGTTATGAACTTTTGCTGTTTTGGCAGTAGCGGTGTACTGAATCTGAGAGGTGTGGGAATTTAACGTTTACAATTATAATGCACAAGTAATTTTTACAACAATTTGAACAGGCCATTCTGTATGGTTGAGCATGGCCATTACTGTAGTTTTTTAGCTTTGGGAATTGAGATCAAACATGTTTTACTCAGGAGATGTGGTGAATCAATGAAAGATTTGGGACTTATATTTAAGGATTCCCAATTCCCAGACTCAGCTGCACTTATGATTTCTCTACCTCCTCCTTTCAAGTGGCACAGAGAGACAGGGAATGGGGGTTGCGGTCAGTTCATAAGACTTCGTGTCTGCCAGTCCTTCCTCCTCACACTCTTCCCCTGCTCCAGTGTGGGGTCCATCCCATGGGAGATAGTCCTTCATGAACTTCTCCAATGTGGGTCCTTCCCACAGGCTGTAGTCCTTCACAAATTGCTTCAGCATGGGTCCTTTCCATAGGGTGCAGTCCTTCAGGAGCACATTGCTCCAGCGTGGGTCCCCCACAGGTCCACAGGTCCTGCCAGGAGTGTGCTCCAGCGCGGGCTTCCCACAGGGGTCACGGCCTCCTTCGGGCACCCACCTGCTCTGGCATGGGGTCCTCCCTGGGCTGCAGGTGAACATCTGCTCCACCATGGACCTCCATGGGCTGCAGGGGGACAGCCTGCCTCACCATGGTCTTCACCACGGGCTGCAGGGGAATCTCTGCTCCGGCGCCTGGAGCATCTCCTCCCCCTCCTTCTTCACTGACCTCACTGTCTGCAGGGCTGTTTGTCTTACATGTTCTCACTCCTCTCTCCCAGCTGCTGTGTCACAGTGGGCTTTTTTTACCCTTTCTTAAATATATTATCACAGAGATGCCACCAGCGTCACTGATGGGCTCAGCTTTAGTCAGCAGCGGATCCGTCTTGGAGCTGGCTGAACTGGCTCTGTCCAACATAGGGCAGCTTCTGACAACTTCTCACAAAAGCTACCCCTGCAGCCTCCTCCCGCTACCAAAACCTTGCCACATAAACCCAATATATCCCTGCTCTTCCAAAATATACTATTTTACAGATTTTGTAATTTTGTTTTGGTTTAAAACATCACAACCTCAGTTTGCAGGAAATGAAGTGTATACAATTAATGGGTACTTTGCAGAAGCAGTTTATTCAATTTGATTTATCAATCTGCTGAAAAGCTCCTGAATGGATGTAGTTCCTCTTGAGTTGCCTTACAACTATATGATAGTATGTAGCTGCTTTCTTTCCCTGTAGCCTCCAGCTGAAGCCTTATCCTTTGCTTCTGCAGATAGTACAAGTAATTTCATCAAATACAAAGCACTCTTTCAAAGCATGAGAAAATTCAATATTTGATTTCTTTTTTCTTACCCCCCACTTCTACCCCACTTCGTAGCCTGTATGAGGGAAACTCTGGGAGATTATTTTTGTCATTAAAATGTATTCAGTTCAGTTTCTGATCATAATACTGAGAAGCTTCTATGCTTTCGTTCTAGCCTTTGGACTTTCAGCAGACTTGTGCTAAAAGATGTCATAGATAAAACAAAGTGACTACAGAATGAAACTTGAAAATATGTGTACGCAGAGTATTGAAAGCAAGTGGAAGTCTGACTTTTTTTTTAACTTTAATTTATCCTGATTTTATGGCAGTTCCAAGAGTTGTGGATTTAAAAGTGAATTTGAGGAATGTAATTTTCCTGTTGGTACTTTTTTTTTTTTTTTTTTTTTTTTACAGTACTTCAGGGAGTGTGCTTCTCTGCCCCACTTTAGGGTTCAGAAGTTTCCATGTACGTTTACACTAACTTGTGTCTCTCACCTAATAAAATCTTGATTACCTATTGATGACTGTACTATAGTGCTTGGTCTCAGCTGTTCATTTGAATTTAGAAACATACCAAATCAGGCTTAAAAAACCTTTCTCCTATTTTGACTTAAAGTAACAAGTCTTTTACCTGGCAGAGGTGTTGCAGGCTTTTTCTCATTCTGCTGCTTTTCTGAAAGGGTCTTCACTGCCATGGAAAACATTATCTTTATTTTGTTTTTCAGATGACTACTTTGGGCAACCTGACACCCTCAAGCACTGTGTTTTTCTGTTGTGATATGCAAGAGCGATTCCGGCCTGCCATCAAGTACTTTGGTGATATCATCAGCGTAGGCCAACGGCTGGTATGGTTTTTTGCTTTTTTTCTTGTAGTGGGTTTTGATCACACACGTAAGTTATTATTTTACACACAGCCAGTTTACTGGTTATTCAATTTCACATAATAATGTCTTTGCCATTATCGTTCTTTAATAATTTCTTGTACGCTTTCCTTCCTGCCCCCTTGCAGCTCCAAGGCGCACGGCTCCTAGGAATTCCAGTTATTGTAACTGAACAGTATCCCAAAGGTCTTGGCAGCACTGTGCAAGAAATTGATTTAACAGGAGCTAAACTTGTGCTTCCCAAAACAAAATTTTCAATGGTGTTGCCAGAAGTTGAAGCAGCATTAGCAGAGATCCCTGGAGTGCGCAGCGTTGTCCTGTTTGGAGTAGAAGTACGTGCCTTGCCATTCTTGTACTGTTTTATGGTAATGTCAGTTGGCCCACAATAGTATTAAGCATTGCTTTCTGTAATTAAAAAGAGTCAATTTATATTGCTTAGTGCTCAGATATCCTCTACAGATTAAATTATTCTTGTGTTATTTGTCTTTGATATTATCTCATAATAAAATCTGAAATGAGATATTTGTAAACTACAGGCTCTTATCTCAAACTTGGTTGGCATTTAAAACCCACATTGAGTTCCCTAGTAATGTCAGGGGTAGAAAAATACGTGTTTGAACCCTAATAAATTATGTACTCTACTTTGGCATTGTGCTACTCATGTTTTATAGCAATGGTTTGTTGGTGGGTTTTTTGCCTGTGATTTCTCCCCTGTAGACTCATGTCTGCATCCAGCAAACAGCACTGGAATTAATTGGCAGAGGTCTGGAAGTCCACATAGTAGCTGATGCCACCTCATCAAGAAGTATGATGGACAGAATGTTTGCTCTTGAGGTAAGTTTCTTAGTCGAGGCTTTCTCCACCTTGGGTATGTATGTTAATTTCCCTACTTATTGTAAGCTAACAAGGAATTTCTAAACACAGTAAGTAGTGGACAAATGTAGACTTGAGAAGAGGTGAATGTTCTGATTCTCAGAATAGCTTCCAGGGTGGAGAAGGATTACTGCCTTATTTTTTCTCCCTAACTTATGATTTAATATGTGGAACCCAGTTTGGGACACTTGGATTTTAAAAGTGATTGTTTCATGCAATCTAGGTTACTCTGTATAACCATTAGCATTTTAGGATACTTTCTTATGGAGTGTTATCTGTATAGCAGAGTAGAAGTGCTATAGAGCTTTTGATTTTGTTGTTCCAAACAGTATTTGTTCTGCTGTTGAAATTCCTTGAAATGCAATGGAATATAATAAGTGATCCTGTTCAAAGCTTCTTCTTGTATGTCTGTCTGTCCCTCTGCTCTTCCTCATCAGTGCAAATTAAAGCTTAATCTCAAGACTCTGTGATTATAGTAAAGACTTCCTCCTGGCCCCCCCTTTATAGGAGCTTAGTCTAACTAAATGTTGAGAAAGTGGAGATAAATGTAACAAAAAGATATAAAAGCACATACAACTATGTGGTAGCAAATTCATGCAAACGATTTTTTGATAGTGTACTCTAACTTGCCTAGAGGCATCACTGTTAGAAATCAAAAACCGATATATACGTTAAGTATTTCAATTTTTCCCTCAGGCCCTAACAACTATTTTGAAATTGAAACTAGTAATAACTACAGCATTTTATACTTCTTTCATAGATTTCAAGAAGACTTTTAATTTCTTCTGTTTCTCATGAATAAGAGAATTAAAGGCTAAAGGGAAATCACCAGCATATAGCGTTTGATGAGACCCATGACTTTGATTAAATGGAAGCTTAATGTCATCTGTCATGTAAAGCATAGTGACGCACACAGAGTGCAGGAATGCCTGGAATCATGACTTCCCAAGTCAATGTGGTGCAGCAGCAGTAGTAGAGAAAACAAATATAAAAAAACTGAAATCTCTTTGCATTATTGTGTATGTCTTTGTACATTTGATTATCACTTATGCTGTGTCTGCAAGTGTAGAAGTTGGTGCAGTGTTAACAGATGTTAAAGCAGTGACTAGCTAGCTTTGATTTTCTTTCTAGTCAAAAAGGTATCGATCATCTTAAAAGCGTGGTTGGTTGCAAAAGCTGTAATCCAGGCAAATTGGTCAGGTTAAGGTAACTTTTTAGTATGTTTTTGCAATGTTTTCTCACCAAGCACAAAGAAAATGTTTTGCGGTGGTCCCTTAAGTAGTCATCATTAAAATATGATTTTGGGAATGTTTGCTGGCTTGCTGTGATGACCCAGCCAGTTATATGGCCGTAACTCCTCCTCATCCTCCTCTGTGGCTGCACATGCCAACATTGTCTCCTTTTTGTGCCATAGAACCTCTTTTAAAAATGCTGCTGAGGGCTGTGGGCATGCTTGGGAGCAGACTAGGAGAAAGGGACACATGTACTGGGCATGTCAGTAATCCTGGTTGACCGTGGTGATATGTTTCTTAGGGAAGTTGGTAAAATACCAAAGCATTTGGGTAATCCTGCTTTAGTCTCACCGTACAGCTGACAGTTCTAGTTATGCTCTTTTAATTAGTGAGTCTTAGTGGCATTGTCTCTTGTGCAAACTTGCTCCATACCTGGTGAACTGAGGTGAGGTTCATTGATCTGTGTTCCCTGGATCCTTCTCCTTACCTTTCTGGAAATATGGGTTTAACATTTACCTTTTCCCAGTAATAGCCCTCCTCTCTTCACAGTGACCTTTCAAGGATGATAAAGAGTGACCTTGTAGTGAAAACAACCCTCAGCAACCTCAAATAAATCCCATCTGGTCCCACCCACCCCTTCAGTTCTCCACATTTCCCTTCTCATAGCATGTATTTTGATGGTGCTGGTGACAAACATGCAAATATCTGAACAGGTGTACTAGGAAGTGTGGTTTGAATGAATTGATAGCCAGAGCTTTCAGGTCTGCCTGGATGAGCCTAAAGAGTTACTGCGTCTGCTTCTGTTGTGTGCTTAAAAATGACAGCAGGCAAAAACTTCCAATCAAAAAAAAACAGAAACCAAAAAACCTCAAAATTTCCATTCATGAAATAATTCAACCCAACTGGCCAAGGTTGTGGCTGTTCTTAGTATCTGCCCTATCTGATGAAGGTGCCTTGTGTCACTGCTTGGTCTCAGATTGAGCCAGCTTAGTCTGTTCCTGCTGGATTTCTTTTCTGTTCTACTTGTTTCTGCAGTGTGGATGCAACACATGCTTGCTGCTTTCCTTTGTTTGAAAGACTATGTTCTGAGAAAACTTTTTCTTTCCTTGAAAATAACCCAGTATGCTTAGCATGTGCATCAATTCATTCCTACTTATATCAAAACTATATAAATTATACTTAGTCCTAGAAGTAAGCCAATGCCAGCCTCTTTGACATGTTATGGTATGTTTCACTTCTGAAAAGAAGACATTCTCTTTTTTCAATCAACATTTCTTGGAAGGCAAGGTTCTTTAACAGTCTGTTTTTTCTCTTATCCATACTAGTTAAAAGCAAAAACTTTTTGTTCCTGGAGAAGTACATCTTGAAAACATAGCTATAATATTTCATTGTGATTTACCTATTTTTCTCTTTTGTATGTGTATGTGGTTTAAACAAATGTGTTATTGTACAGAATAGGAGAGCTGGGGAAGCTATCTGCTTTGTTTCAACTTAAGAATATCGCAAGGCTTGCTGCCATTATTGCAAGGAGGAAGCATTGACTTGAGTAAATCTAGCCTAGTTCGTTTCTCATTATATAGACTGTAGTTACATATACTTTACTGGTCCCCTAAAATTAATAACTTTCCCCCCTCAATTGCTTTGTAATGGAACAACTAAACAGCAGTGATCTATGTCTGCCCTAGAAAGTTTGGAGAGTCTCTTTCCCTTAGTAATTATAATTGAAACCTGTCTGAAGGTGAACGTATCTGTATTTTCTGCCTCTTGCCCTCCCTTGGCTCATTCAGGACCCTATTAGATTTGGTGGAGCATGCAGCTGAGGAGAGGATAATGGAGGGAAAGCTGGATCGATGAAGAGTTTTACTGCCGAAACATCTGTACAATTGCTGGGAAGTTGATGGGGGTCAGGGGATGGTTCAGCCTTTACTTAAAGATAACTTTGCTATGTAGCAACAACCACAGTCTTAAAAGTCAAAAAAATTTTGTGATAACTCCTGTGGTTTGGGCTACATGTGCATTGCTTTGTTTAGTTGCACACTTACAAGATCTAGCAGACCTCTTTCAGTTTTGCTTTCTATGCAGTGATGCTTTTTATTCTGTAGCCTGTGAGAACTAACTCAGGAGTTACTGAGGCTGTTGGTTAAAAGAAGCCGCTGTTGTGCTAGTATGATTTATAAGGTCTGTAGAGAAGCTTTTTGTTCTGTCTCCTGAGATTATTAGTACTAGCATGCTGTGTAGTCCAAAGACCAAAGTACTAGTACACAACAAGCCCTGAAAGAGAAATTGTTACAATTAAGTTTCTTGCTTAACACCTTCAGCTTGGACCTCGCTATTTTCTTTTTTCCCGAGGCCTTTCAAATCTGCATAAGAGTGAAGAAAGCTATCCTTGGGACCATGCAAGGGGAAAGGTTTATTAATATAAGAGGGCGTGGGTCTTCTGCATATTAAATCTGACATGGGGGAAGAATCCAGTCCGAGCAGGAAGCCTTAATTGCAATCCAGGGCAGCCTTTTTCCTCAGGAAAATCTAAAAACAGTCACTTTCCATTCTAGCTTTATAAATGGCACTACTAAGAAATGTTGGAATGGAATTGGCAATACTTTTGTTAATAGATGTTTTTAAAAATACCATTAGTCGTTTTTACAAAATGTATACTCATTCACATTTGCAAGTATCTCATGTTATTCTCTCTCTGCTCTTTTCTCTTTCAGCGTCTTGCTCGTACTGGAATTATAGTTACTACTAGTGAAGCTATATTGCTGCAGCTGGTAGCTGACAAAGAACATCCAAAATTCAAAGAAATCCAAAATCTCATTAAGGCGAGTGCACCTGAGTCAGGGCTCCTTTCCAAAGTTTAAAGAGGATGTGGAGGAAGCGGATGTCATTGTCATCTTCAAGGAGGAAGAAAAGCTGTAAGCGCACATGTACACCTTCTTTCACTCAAAGTTTGGTAGAAGTGTAAAATTAAAAATTGACGTACTCATGCTTGCCTTAGCAAAATTGTCTGGTTACACATCTGGATGCCAGTATGTTCTGTTTAGTTACATCTGTCAGAGGCTTTGGGTACCGTAGGACCCTTTTGTTATCAAATATCTTTATTTATTTGCAAAACAAAAATTAACAGAGGTGCCCGCTAGCCTATACTATACACTGATTGTAACAGCTCTGAAAAGTGCATATTTCTGTGACACCTCTTGATTGTGCACTTTGTAAAAGCATTCTGTGATACTCTGTTTTACTTTTGTATTAATAGAAGACAATTACATATTGGATAAATGTGATGTGATACGCTTTAATGTTCTATGTAAATGAAGTATTTTAATAGGGCATAAGTTAAAACCAAGTAAGATATAGGGACTACATGTGTGCTTTTGTTCTCTAGGTTAAAATTTAAGTGCTTTGCTTCATAGACAAGACACATAGATCAAGCAGCAGCTCTCTAGGTAGCTGAAACCTGCATCACAACTTTCAATTATTCCAAAATTGACTGCCCAACCCTGTACTTCACTTAAGTGTACGCAAACAGAAAACTGTCATTCAATGAGTTCTTTATAAACAACTGGTGTGAAGTCCTTCAGAACTAGCAGAAGATTACCAAAACTTCAAATAATTTGGCAATGCTAAGGATGTTAAAGAACAAAAGCTTTTCAGCTTCGAGTGCTGAATCTACTACTATATTTAGATTTATTTGGATTTTTGTTTTGTTTTGGGGGTTTTTTTTACCCTATTTTAGTTAGATTGAATAATTCCATCTGATTTACTCATTTGGCCAAGCAAGCTCTGAAAGAAACCTCAGCTTCTCTAGGTTTTTGCGCTTTTTTTCTGGGATGCAGTTGGGTGGAGTTTGAATGGAATCTGGCCTAAAAGCATTCTTCAGAAAAATAGCATCTTTAACTTAATGATATATATTTTTTCTATCTAGAACCAATCTTCTAACACATGACTGTTTATAAAGGCACTTCCTTCACGTTCCAGTGGTTTAAACAATGTTGTATAAAGTTTACAGTGTGTCTGAGACATTTATTTTTTTAAAAGAGTACTAGAAGATGTCATACTGAACACTGATCTTTTTGGTAGATAACCTATTAGAGTACATGTATTGTTTTAAATTGCTTACTTTCCCCACAAGATGGCTCTAAAAAAATTGTTTCAGAGAGTTGTAACCTTTATATGTTCAAAATGAATAAAATGTTAACATTCGCTGTCTCTCTTATGCTTGTGATATATATTGAAGAGCAAATCCTGAAAGCTGTGTTTGCTATGGACGTTATTCTGGTTTGTGCAGCTGTGGAATTTCTATAGATGTCATGGGAATTTCATGTAAAGATCAAGGGTGGATAATGTCTAATAATTCTTGTCTTCTGCATCTAGTTACAGTGTTATTTAGTGCTCCAAAATATGAGGAATGAATTTTATGCTTCAAGTTGGAGGCAGGAAGGCGAGTTGAGTTGAAGAACTGTTGTCCTATGTCACTGACCTGACCTACTTTTTACCTTCTTTTCTGGTATATTAATCATGTTGCCTAGCAGTATAAAGTCCACTTATATAAATCAACAGCTGTGCACAAAAATGCTATAAATTTCTCATGAAATAATGGTTTTATTGCTTTCTTACCTTTTTGTGTTGATGGTACCTAGAGTTAGTAATTGAAGAAAAAATGATAGGGGGTTTTTTTTGGTTTTTTTACACGTGTTTATTTTTGGAACAATATCAACTTCCTCAATAACAAATACATGGGGTTTTAAGAGATAATTGTATTTGTTACTAAAAATTTACCATTTTTATACAAACATAAGTTGGAGGACATATGTCACAAGTTCCTTTGCACACAGTCCTTTCCTAACTAAGGTTTTTACCACAAAGGGAATCATTGGCTAGCAAGATGGCACTCGGGAAGAATCTATAATATGCATTGATATTCTCTGTGGTGATTTTACTTTTTTTTTTTTTGGTATTTGCATAGTCTTCCGTGGCAAACTAGATCTTTGTCGAGGTCCTTCATTTGTGTTTTTTTCCATAAGCTCAAAAAATAATGCAGAAATACCCAGTGTTATGCTATAAAACTGAGGTCTTAGACATGAATTTAGGGGCAGAATGATTGAAGTCTTTCTCCCTCATTAGATGGGTGCATTAATCAGCATCACGTGAATCATTCAGATGAGATTCTAAGAGTGTTTATTTAAAAAGAATAGAAAAAGTATTGCCATATATGGCAACTTAGTAAAGTAAGTTTATTTACAGGAGAGAATTTCCTTTGCTTCTTCATGCTCTAACTCATCTGTGTTTTCTGTTCTCTGGCAAGTGGGTGTTCGCATGCAGTAGAACAGCAGAACTGAGCCGTATAAGAAGAGGTCTGCAGGCTGTTGCATTATCTCGTGTAAGTACTGTTTTGCCCTGCAAGGATATGACATAAATTAATGAAACAACATGGAGGAGAATTGCTTAGCGGTATACTCAGGTGATTGTGAAAAAGCCTAATTCATCACTAAGTGCCAGGCTGTCCTTTAATTGAAGGCTTCACCACAGTTGTGGCTAAGCAACATGATTGCCACCTGCTGTAGGTGGCTTCAGTGTAATTTCTTTTTCCTTGGGGAAGCAGACAGACAGTCCTTGATAAAGAAGGTTGGTTTATTTTTCTCTGTAGGTGTTCAGCTTCTGTGCAAAGTTGCTGATGTGTTGTTAGCCTCACTGGAGTAGCTGGTGTAAAAATTCTGTGCTAAATATGCTAAACCCTTATGAAGATGAGTGCTTTTTTTCTTATTGGGACAGTTTAAGTTTTGAGTTTAAAATATGATTCTCTCTATTCATAGAACCATGGTCCTTTTCTGCCTGTGTGATAATTTTGTATGAACTAAAACAAGTAAGGTCCCCAGTACCCTTTGCAAAACCTGAAAATGGAGAACGAATAAAAAATCAGCTGTTGCTAGCCAATGTTTTCTGTTATGGTCATCACAAATGGCTGGAGAAATGATGCTGTGGGACAGCTCCACCATCATTTCTGCGTTTGCCTGACAGTAGTTCTTGGGTAAATGTGCACTTAAATAAATCATGCTGCTTATTGAGTATGTTTCCTATTAGACATCTGGGTGGTGCCCTCTCCCTCCTCCCCCCCCATATATTACATTACCTAAACAATGACATTAATCTTTCAGAAGAGAAGAATTAGGATCAATCTTTTCTTTTTGACATGAGTGCTCTTGTTTTTTCTTTTAGAAGCCCCATAGATTTTTTAAGATTTTTGTTGAACTGAAACTCTTCTACTGCTACAGATTTGTTCTCTTATGTAAGAGATGAATGTTCAATGCTTTGTTGCTTTAAAAACTTTGTTTCTATTAGTCATGGAGTAATAGCTGGAGCTGTGGAGCCCTGAAGAAAGGTAAATGATATTAAGGAGGATAAAGGCTTTTACTTTGATGAGCGGTGATGCCAACTAGTACTGTTACATAGTTCACTTGTTATTCTTCAGAGTATTTTCTGCCATATTAAGTGCTATGGCAGTGACAGAAGATGTCAGTGATTTGTAGAATCTAGTTTTTTTTTCCCCTCTGAATAAATTAGAGATAAACTATACTAGATGGGTATAACAGATGTTCTTCAGATAGGTTTAGAACATCTGCTCTGCAAATGGGCTATGGCAGGAAATCCTTGAAAAAAAAGTTCTGTTTTGATTGTCCAGTACTGGTTTCTTCTTAATAATCTCTGAAATGGAATACTTTCATGAAGCTGTTGTTAGACCTTTCTGTAATCTCAAGAAGTTCTTCTAGACAGCAGAGGTTATGATTGATAGTATGCTGCTGCTTCTCTTAGGACAGAACTATATATATATGTATATATATAAAAAGATAAGGAAGAATGTGGGGTCTGGCCTTTTATTACTTATTTGAATTGCATAACTTAGTTTTTCTTATGAGATAAAGGAATACTTGCAAAGGACTGCTGTGAATAGAAGGAATTTATTAAGTATTAGCATGCTTAGGTCAGCTTAATAGACTTACTAAAACTGCCAGGGTTGGCAGCTCTCCTGCCACTGACAGCATTAGGTTTTGCTTTAATGAAACCCTTTTATCTGCTCAAGAGAGAAGATTGAGCAAACAAATGAAGAGAACAGTTAATAGAGAATAGAAGGTGAAGTGCAAAGACAAAATGGGAAAGAAGACTTGTTTTCTAATTATTACTGATTTTTTTTTTTTTTTTCTCATGGGGCCGTTAAGGAGCTGGAACAGTTATTAACATAGAATTACTTACCTTAAGTTTGCAAATACTGGGTAAGTCACAGCAGTCCTTGCCTGTGTCTTGCTGTGCACTTTATTTCCTTCCTGGACTGTTTTTACCTTGTTTTCATTACCTTGTAACTGTCCAAAAAGCAGCTAAGTTTTTGGCTCCAAGTATCACAAAAATTGCCAACTGGAAGGGTAAATATTCTGCTATCAAAATAAAAAAGAAGGGGAAGGTGTTGGAGCAAAGACTGAAGATCACCAAATACTCAGCACTGACATCCCCGAGGCAGGTATGAACTGTTACCTGCACAGGGGTTTCAAGAGCAGGAATACGTACAACTGAGACTTGGACAAACTTAAAGCGTTCTGAAAACAGAGATAGCTCATCACAACTGGAATGATTTTACCTGTCTAGGACATGGATTTTTATAGCTAAAAGATCTTTATACACCTGAAATGAAGTGAGTTAGAACTAGGTTGGTGCCACTTATATTGCATCATAGGGAGGGGGCTGGATTGTTAGATTGAGCCAAAATGCATTAGTGGCAGCCTCTCACTGTGCTGCCTCAGGAAAGCAGATATTTGCAATTAATCCAAATAAGAATATTTGAACTATTTTTTCAGAAAGATTTGCCTGTTCAGGTTCACAAACCTCTTGGTAAAACCTTAGTCTAGCTGAACTCCTGAAGCTGGATTTTAAAATGTCATTCAGGCATCTGAAAAAGCAGGCGTTAGGCTACCACATTGTTTCCATAGTTTGTAGGAGCTTATTAAAATTAAGTATAATGCTACCATTATTTTGAAGTACTAATATGTACCTGTTTGTGTTATTTGTGTCCCAATAAAACACATTAGACATTCTGGCCTTCACATTTTGATCCAGAATTTGAAGAATTCATTAGGTATCTTAATAATTTCAGTGGGATTTGAATTGAGGTGCTGCAGACAGGGTGACTCCATCCAGATTTCCTCCCAAGTCATAAAGTAAGGAACATTGCTGATGGCAAGAACCAGGGAATAAGCTGTCTAACTGCTCACCAGAGTGTTTAACCAACTCATGGCATCAGTGTTTCTACTTCATGTCTCTGGCTAGCTTAAAGACAAACTTACTTTCAGACATTATCTTTTTGTGTGTGTGTATATGTATTGTGGCATTGTTTAATTTTGGTATATTTGTACTGAGGTACTGAATCTCGGAGCATTTGTCATGTTGAGTAACCCTGCTGGGTCTTCCTAGTCAAAATCCTTTTATCCAAGGAATCAAAGGATTACCATATCATCTGCTAGCAACTTCAAGGCTATTTCAAGACCCTTACAGGAGAAAGACAGTCTAAAATTGTGTGAACAATGCCATATAGGAAAGTGTTGTCACTGAAACATGGTACATATATATTTATGCTCTTGGTGCCTACTGACTCAATACTTAAGGTGCCATCACTTGCGAATCCCATGCCCTAAATGGCATAAAGTATCCTCACAGTTCTATTAGTGTTTAGTAGATGTGTTTGGGTGGGTAAGCATGGTTAAAATGAGCAGTTTCCCTAAAATGACTAAGATCACCAGAAACAGCACATCACAGGAGATGTATTACTCATAATCTATGACTATTATGTTGCTGTATAAAATTTTCTTATGCAAAAGAGAACCCGTTGTAAAGATTATAACTTGTATTCCTGCAACTTCTAGAGCAAGGATTAGTATATTAAAAATTCCAAGGGGATTAGTATATTAAAAATTCCAAGGTAAGTAAATAGTTAAATGGGTAAAAACTCACTCCCATGTACTATATGGAAGTTTTACAGTTTAATTCACGGGCCAGGCTGTTGGTCTCTGTGTTTGATTGGAAATGAGCAGTTTACAGAGCTCTGGCATAGCAGCATGGAGCTGAAGCCCAGGACAGGGTTCTGCACTCTGCTAGGACTGATGCAGCTGGCTCCAATGGTGCTGCTAATTCCCCCCTGCTCTGGTTTCCCTGGCAAGTCCTGACACACTCATTAACTGTGAATAATGATGAGGTGGGTTTTGAGTAGCCTGCCACAAATAGGTATTACATGGAATAAGTTTTAAGTTTTCATACAATTAAAAGGAAATCCATGTCCTGCCATGTCAAGGAGCTGACAGGTAGTGTCTGCCATTACTAAGATAAGTGGGATATACTTCAGGTACAAGCTGAGAATGAGAAGTGTCTCTGAAGTTAAGGATTTTTCCTTCCCCCTGCCCCGTCCCTTCGCAATCCCCCTTCCTCTCCCAAAGTAAGAAGTAGAAGAGTTTTGCTTAAAGCATGTCAGGAGAGGAAGAAGGAGAATCTGATTTAATCTGCATCATGATTGGATTCAGGCCATGAATCCATTACATTGCTGTTACCATTGAATAGTGTGTACCATAAACCTGCTGCAGTACAGTGAGCTACTCGACAGCGTCCATGAGTGGCTGTGACAGGAGGTGACAAGAAGTGTTAGTGCTGGGACCATCCAAAGGCTCAGAGCAAGCTTTGCCAGCTCCAGGAGGCAGACCTTTGCAATGTGCAGTATCAGTCACTCTAGGGAAACATCGCAAGAAGCCTGTGAGAGGAAAATAGCAGATTTCCCCCTAGGAAGCGTAAGTAGTTGAATGCTTAGAAGCATCTCTCTCTACTGGGGCAACATTAAAGGGAAGAGAGGCTAAAGTCTTCTAAGGAACCACTCTTCCATCCTCAGTGGTAAACATCTCCTCTCACAGTTATGTGGAGGTTGAGCAGAAGGCTGAAAGTGAAAAGCTAAAGAAGAGCAATTCTATTGTTTCAGACAGTTATTTTATTTTAATGAGTACCCAGGAGGATATTCAAGCAATCTGCAGGAGGGGTTGAGACCAGCAGTGCATGACAATTCAGAGTCCCACACTAGAGAAATACTGAAGATTTACCAAGCTCCAGTCTGTAAAATGAGATAGGGTTAGACAGTTTTTCTGAAAAGCCATGATTTGCAGGGGTTGCTGTATTCTATTAAATACTTGTCCCTAATCGTGTATACATGAAACATGGTTTCTTTTATAAATAGTGTAATTTCTTTCAGAATGGCATATTTTAGTATATTTTTTAATATCTGAATATTAAAAATGATTTTCCTATTGTCGTGGTTTAACCCCAGCCAGCAACTAAACACCACGCAGCCGCTCACTCACTCCCCCCCACCCAGTGGGATGGGGGAGAAAATCAGGAAAAGAAGCAAAACCCGTGGGTTGAGATAAGAACGGTTTAATAGAACAGAAAAAGAAGAAACTAATAATGATAATGATAACACTAATAAAATGACAACAGCAATAATGAAAGGATTGGAATGTACAAATGATGCGCAGTGCAATTGCTCACCACCCGCCGACCGACACCCAGCCAGTCCCCCCAAGCGGCGAATCCCTGCCCCCACTTCCCTGTTCCTATCCTAGATGGGATGTCACATGGTATGGAATACACCGTTGGCCAGTTTGGGTCAGGTGCCCTGGCTGTGTCCTGTGCCAACTTCTTGTGCCCCTCCAGCTTTCTCACTGGCTGGGCATGAGAAGCTGAAAAATCCTTGACATTAGTCTAAACACTACTGAGCAACAACTGAAAACATCAGTGTTATCAACATTCTTCACATACTGAACTCAAAACATAGCACTGTACCAGCTACTAGGAAGGCAGTTAACTCTATCCCAGCTGAAACCAGGACACCTATTATCATTGGTTTAAAACAACTGGGTAACGTATAGCAGATTTACATAGTGGACTTTCTGGTGAGGATGGCTAACATGGTGTTGTGGTTTAACCCCAGCCAGCAACTAAGGACCACACAGCCGCTCACTCACTCCTTTCCCTGCCCCCCTGCTGGGGGATGGGGGAGAGAATTGAAAAAATAAAAGTAAAATTCATGGGTTGAGATAAAAACAGTTTAATAGAACAGCTAGGAAGAAACAAATAATGATAATAATAACAATAATAAAATGACAATAATCATTATAAAAGGATTGGAATATGCAAAACAAGTGTTGCACAATGCAATTGCTCACCACTTGCCGACTGATGCCCAGTTAGTTCCTGAGCAGCGCTCCCCCCAGCCCCACTCCCCCCAGTTTATATACTGGGCATGACATCACATGGTATGGAATATGCATTTGGCCAGTTTGGGTCAGCTGTCCTGGCTGTATCCCCTCCCAGCTTCTTGTGCCCCTCCAACCTTCTTGCTGGCTGGACATGAGAAGCTGAAAAATCCTTGAACACAGCTCAGCAGTGTGGTAATGCAGATGTGACCTTCTGTTTTACACGGCAGCAATAGGTAGCATTCTGCACAGAAGAGTTTATTTGATCAGGTATTGAAAAAGACTGAAGGTATAATCAAGTCTTTGCAAGGCTGCATGTTACAATGAAAAGAATGCAATTACCACTTTCAGAAAAAACACTTTTGGTATTAATTACTAAACATTAATTATTATTCTGGTGGTGAGAATGTGCTTGCTTCTGTTTACCCTACACATTATTCAGGCATGTAAGGGTTAGTTACTCTCCCTAAGAGAATAAAGCCATATGTAATTTACTATAAACTGTGGAAACAGTTTAAAATCTTGCGGATTTGTGATGTGCAGTAATAGAGAGTATTTTAGCTTGCTTTATGGAATGTATGGTGAAACTATTGCATCTCATGAAACTGTTAATCTCTTTGTAATCAATGGGATTACTCATGAGTTTATCAGATCATTAACCTAAATAAACTGGGATCATAATCTGGATTCCAGAACATAATCTGCAAAGAAACTAAGTATCAGCCTAGCTAAGTCCAGCAGTTTCAATGGGAGGAAAGTGGCCAACAGGGAGACATATTAATTGCCTCTTAGTTGCAGAACAAAAGATAACATGAAAAGAAGTCTACTTTAATGATACAGATGTACCCTTGTGAAAGGTCAAAGATTATCAGAGCCATTTACTTTTGTGCCTATGGTGGTAATACTGATGACCTAGACAGGATGAGTCCAAAACTGAATAGTTTGAAATATCCCATGTTTTTTAAACTACTGATTGAATTTTTTAAAGCATCTAAATGAAGTGACTTTCCTCATCTGTAGCGTGGAGGTTGTCAGGAAGTTCTAGTATGTATTTGGACTCAAGTTACATTTGAAAATACTATCCTAATTGTCTTTCACTGCATTTATTCTATTAGTATTCAGAAATAGGTTGTGATGCATGGTAAAGCAATGGGATGCTGTCCCATACTTTACCTGAATGCCTGCAAAAACCCCGCTGGGAAGAATTAGTCTCTGTGCACATTCACATTTTGTTTCCAAAATACCTTTTCATGCACTCTGAAATTTTTTGTCTTTATTCCAGGAAAGAGTAATCTCTTATTTTTCCCTACACACACACAAAGAAAAGAGAAGACACATTCATTGAAAGTATTTCAAGGGAGTTGCATGAGGCACCAACAATATTACAGGGGGGTTTCATTAAGAACCTTTATTTTGTGTGAATGTCACTGTAAAGTCACCTTTACTTCATACTTTTTCCTCACTTCACATCAGTTTCTTTCTGTGGACAAATAAGTCAAGTATGTAAGTAGTGCATTATACTGCTAATGGCTGTAAGATGTGACTAGTCCTTGGCTTTGAATCCTGCACTGCCCTTGGTCTACTCTATTTGATGAGTACTTGCATATCCTGGATTTCTGACAGTCAATGACAAAATTCACTTTAAAGATTTAAAATGTAAAATAAATAAGTATATAATACCAGAAATTCTTACCATTTCTATGCCAATATATACCTCCAATAATTTCCACTGTATATACTTGTTCCATGTGACCAGAAGTGTCAGCGATTTCCTCTTCCATATATCACCGAAGTTTTGAAGGAGCATCTTAAAGTAGTGCAATAGAAAAAAAATCTGGTGCTGTGCCCCACTTGACCCTCGCAGATTCCTTCTGGGAACTGAACATGTTTTTTCAAATGTATAATGTCAAGATGTAAGCAATGCATTTAGCAGTCATCTCCTGTGCATTAGCTTGGGAGAACAGACGACAAGAGAACTTCTAGAACAATAGGAGGCAGAAATTCAGCCCCTAACCATCTTTTTCTATAGCCATGTAATTCAGAGAGGCACGATTGCTGTCTCTTCTCAGTCAGCAGGAGCTGTGTCATTTCAGAAGTTGCTTAGACATCATAGTTCGGTCCACTTTACATGGTATCTGTGGCTCAGCTGTGCAGCACCGGTACAGGATCAACTGCCTCTCACTGTACTGTCAGAAGTAGTACATCATGTAAAGCTGCCATAGCCTGTGACAGGCCAGACCTGAGCACCCAGGGACTGGGCAATCTGTCTCAAATCACAGCTGACCTTTGTGACTTTCATTGGTATGCAGTATAAAAGTGTACTAAAGGCACACATTGAGAAAATTTGAAGTTTCTATTCAAGACTTGTGATGTTACAAAACACAATCTAAATTCTAGTTGGAGCACAAGTTATAAATTATGCAGAAGTTATTTCTTGAATAACAGAAATTATTGATGATGAGCAATAGAAATATAGATGATCTAGTTGAGCTAACCTAGCTTGGAGAAAAAACAGTCACCTTCAAAGGCTAACTTAAACCACCTTCAAATTATTGTATCTTTGTAGCTACAATGCATATCCCTGCAGGGTGTTGTGTTTTGTTTTGCTACACACCCTAAATTGCTTCTACTGCAATGCATTACAAGAAATTTTTTCTGTCATCACTCTTTGCATGCTTAGAACAGGTTTTTCACAGAGGAAATGAATTTAGCACAGCACTTCAGCTTCTGTTAGTTTTTCACTGGGAATGTGTGGATTTTAGCTAATAATGTGGAACACAGCTACTGCCACTCTTCTTACCATATGCAAAGTATGAAATACAGAGGTTTTCTAACATGAAAATATATTTTTATAAGGAGACTGTGTGTCCTGGTTTCAGCTGGGATAGAGTTAATTGTCTTCCTAGTAACTGGTATAGTGCTATGTTTGGGTTCAGTGTGAGAAGACTGTTAATGACACACTGATGTTTTCAGTTGTTGCTTAGAAAGCTGTTCCTTACTGCTTCCCAGTTGTTAGCTGTTAGTTTCAAACTGAGAGACTGGTGCCTGGCTGTGTGTTATTTTGGATAGAGTAAAAATTTAGGAGTCTCAGGCACAGGCCAGATATGCAGTGTGAACATAATTTTTAAATGGTTGCCTTATTTAAACTAGTGGAATGAAAGGATGTATTTGCTCTCTATATGATTGTTGGGAGATAAATGCTAGGGAAGAAAAAAAAAAAAAACATCACGGCCTCAGAATTCTAATCGCAGAAGAAAAATAGATAAGCCAGGAGTGACTTCAGACTGGAAATTAAAGACAATTGCAAATCATCTGAAGAATGTGTTTCTGAAATATTCCTCCAGTGGAAATAGCATCACAAACCCTGACTAGTTTCAGATGGAATCTGCATGTGTAACCTGCATGTCAAATCCTGTTAATAAACAGCAGTATAAGATATAGTTGTTTCCAATAGCAGGGAGCTGGATAAAATTTAAACAGTGAGCCAAACTGAGTATTTGCCACTTCATGGAGATGAGCACTTTGAATCTGCACAGACCGGCTGAGCCTGGCAATCCTCCTCACAGTTGCACTGAGATCACCGGTGGGTCAAGGCTGTAGCCCTTAGCCAGTGCTGTTTCAGACAAAGCTGCCAACAAGCTATAAGAATTTTGTGAGAAAAAAATCAGTCTGGGAGCTGAATCCAAGTCCCCTAACAGGCTTGAGATTTATCCTTGAATAAATATTAAAGTTACAAAGAAACTTTCATTTCTGCATGTATAGGTAAGTCATTAATCTGTTTACACAGGAATCATTCTATTATTACTTTTAAAAAAATATATATTTAGGTTGCAGGACATTATATCCTGCCAGATCCAAGAGCCTGGGAGTGGCGAGGCTGCTCAGCTCCACATCCCCGGGTCTAACCAGCAGCGAGGCTGGAGGTGCGTTCCCAGCAGGCAGACGCACGCAGAGCACACGTTACATACCACATAGGTACCTATACACGTGTCCGGACACACGGATCAGACAGACACCCGGAGCACTCGCACGGGCACAGTCAGCACCAAGGGCCTCATCCTGCTCTCCTCTCCAGCAGAGCAGGACAGGGGTCCACAAGTGACAACATGCACATACATATGGACGAGGTGGATCCCTCTGGCAGCCCGCTCAGACCGTCAGCCTGACCAGCAGCTGCCCCTCAATCCCAGTCTCCCCAGTTGCTGGCACTGGGACATAAAATCCCTGAGGCTGCAGCCCTAAACCAGCTGCTGCGACAGACTGTTGCACATGCGTACACACACATGCACACACACGCACATGCACACAAAGCTGGCTGGGACTGTCTTGTCCCCATAGCCAAACGCCTTGCACTGTTGCCCGCAGACACCCCTGCACCCACAGTCCTGGCCATTTCACCAGCCTGGCACCCCATCCAGCATGATCCTCACTGGCGCTTGTGCACCCATACCCACTGTGGTCACTGCACCACGGACACGGGGCTCCCACCCACCCTCTGACATCAGCCACTGCACTCAGACCCCATATGTGTGCACACACATGTACATGTGCACGCACAGCGTGCACACACATGGAGCCATCACCCAGGACAGAGTAAGGAAGGACTGTGGCGAGCTGGCCGGGCGCAGGGCATGGCTGACAAGTGTACCCACCCACCAACTACTTACCTGCCACCGGCCCTTTTTGCCCCCTTGCCCCTCATTTTGCCACTCCTGTTCCTCCCCAGATCACCTCAACACCCTTTTCCCACCTTTGGTTCCTCCCCCAAACATCCCGTAATAAATCCCATGGGAACCCAAGCTGCTCTTCCCCTGCACCCAGAACGTGCCCCCCAGCCCTGGGCAGCAACCGCCCTACAACAGAAGCTTAGGATGGCTGCTGCTGGCGGGTTTCACGCTGGGTGTGGGCTGGGGCTCTCCTGGGACAGCCCTGGGAGGGCCATGGCAAGGTGGCTTGTTCCTCAGGAGCCCTTGGTTTGGGTTCCCTCCTGCCGTCCTGCCCCGGGACTCCTCCAGATGTGTGCGATGGGCCTTTGATGGGCTGGTGGCCCTGGTGTGGGCCTGGGAGCAGCCAGGGCAGGGTATTGTTTGGGGTCCCCCTCCTGCCACTGTCACTCTGTGCTCCTTGGTGGGTGTACAGATGAGCTTTATGACACAACCTAACAAAACGAGTTCAGTAATCAGACATTTACAACATACCATACGTAAAGAAAGCAAGTACCAAACACAAGGAATCTGATGACAAATTGTCTTTTACCTTCCAACTCATGTGCCCTTGAACACCCACATAGCAGTGCAGACAAATGACTTCTTGCTTTGCAACCTCTCATCTTTGCTTGTGAGTAAGCAAGTAACGATGGCAAAAGAAGGAGGCGATCCTTTCATTAGCTCTAGTAAGTCTACCATTAGTTCCTCCATGCTGTCCCATTACTGATTATTAATGATTGAGTCTCTTGGCATCATTTAGTATTGTCTGAGAAGAATAGAATGGAAATTAATAAATATTGAACCTGGGCAAAAAAATGTCTGCATGACAGTAGATTATAGACTGGAAAAACTGGGTTAACTGGTAAGTTTGATAGAAGGCTGAAGAACATCATTAAAGTACAATGACATTTGACAAATTCAATCACATTGATACCTCTAGGCCTATGCAGGAAAACAAACCATTTCTGTTCCATTCAATTTTTCTTCTATTTTATAAGCACCTGAGATAAAATGAGGAGAGAGTTTGCTTGCTTGCTTGGTGCTTGCTTTGTAATGAAGACTTCAATTAATATTTAAAATATGACCTTTAAACTATGTTAAACAATGTTATCTTTGAAAGTAAAGCTTTATGTCAAGAAGAGTAACAGTGAATTATATTGAGTATGTTCTTTCCATGACATTACAATGATGCTGTCTTGGGGGTATTTTTTGTCAGGTTATACATCTTTGAATTTTTCGTATATAAATAGAAACATCTCAGATGTAATCATAAAATCAAGGTATCATGTTTTGAGGTCTGGACAAAAGTGTTCATTTTCAGCAGAATGTGTCTTCAGTCAAACTAAAACAAGCCAATTAAATTTCAGGTATTCTGCTTTTCAGCCCTTTTTTTGGTATTCCAAAATTACATGCACTCCTGAACCTTCCAGTAAGTACTGAAGTTTCTTTGGGACATCTCATGCCAAGTGTAGTTTATCACATAGGAAAGTGTAAACTTAATTTATGTTTTCCATTCATTCTTAAGTTGCTTGCATACTTAGCATAGGTAAAGCCTGCTTTAGTGGTAAAACTATTTGCTGTGTCAGTCCTGAATTGAAACATCTGAATGCTCAAGATTAAATATAAAACGTCTTCTATTTTTAATCCTGCCCCCCCAGCCACAGACACAAGCACACACACACACTCGCACATCTTAACTGTGGGGTTTTGCTGACATTTTATAGCATTTTATTACTTCTAGAACGTCTCAGCAACAGAAGCCAGTGTCCCTCCACAAGTATGCCCACAGCTTATAGGTTATTAATTTAACTTCATAGCTTTTTGCACAAAGACCTTGATGCTGCAGATCTCTGGTGTAGTTTGCTCTTAACTTGCATGATTGATGGTCCCATTAGCATTGCTTAGCTTTCAGTTATAGTATCTTGAGAGTGATAACAATTATTTCTTAACAACTTAATGATACGGACTTTTAGAAACCTCCATGTCTATTATCTATCTTTATGTTTAAATACACACACATTCTGTTTTCCGTATCCTGTTCAAGTTCATGACATCTTTGTTCTTTTCTAACGTGGCATTACACTACATGTATTACTACAACAGCAGACAGTCTGGGGACAGTTTACAGCTCGGTGCTTCACAGTGGTTCACCCTACGTGCACCCTTGTGGACGGCAGCCTCCAAGCTGATGCATATTTTGTGGTCTCACAGATGATGACAGTATTTTCCACTAAATTTACAGAAACACAACTGATTGGAAAAGGTGACAGCAAGGAAAATGTGAGTCCACATAGTCTGATTTTAACAATAGCTCGTTCTGACCCTCTTCACTAGGGAGCAACACAGGGGAGATACTTGTGAGTCAGATGTGTAGCAGCTGGAAGACATAGATACGCACCAGGCTGCATGAGGGCTGCTCTTGGGTTGACCCTGAAGAGAACATGATCTTTTAAGGGCATTGGATAGCAGAAGCAAACCAAGGAATGCACAGTTGCCCCTATTGCCAGCTTCACAGCACTCTGTGCTGGAAACTCAGCAGCTAGCCAGAGGGAGCATGTGAGGAGTTAATATGGGAGAGGTGGCTGTTGTGTTTAAGTTGCAGATGAGCAGACCAGTAACCATGGGGTTACCACTTCACAAAATACAGATATATACAATAATGGAGAGGGGATTCATGATCACAATTTTGTTATTGTGCTCGTTACTTTGTAAACAGTCACTTGAACTCACTGTCAAACAACTGTGTTAGTTCTCCGGTTAGTCATTGCAACTCACTTACTTACCATAACTTCTTGAATTACGGGTGATATTTCTTTTTATCAATATATTTGACAGTGCTCTCGGGGATTTCAAAACCACTGATTAATAGATGCTCAACAAGTTGTTAAGTGATGTTAGGTCTCCAAATTCAGATGGAGTGGTCATAAACAACAATTTAAGGAACATTCTTTAATTGTAAGGATTGTATGTGATGCATCTGTAATGCACAGGGTTTGACATTAAGATTTAATGAGTACTTGATGTTCTCTTCCTCAAGAAAATCTAGGCTGTCCACATGTCTAAAAAGCGTGTATTATGTGCTTAAAAATAAGATAACAGAAGTTACTTCAACAAATAGTTGCTGTGATACAGTGAAATCTGTACGTACACTGGACAATCAGAAAGCAGTTCCTCAAACACTTACTGAAGTAAAAACCACCATGCTCAGAGCTGCATAATTAACTACAGCTGGATTGTGATAGTCAAAGGAAGACTGCGGTCAGTTAATAAAACCACAAGTGCCTTGAAAGTGTCTTGTCTAAGGATAATCCTTTAACTCCACTCATAGGTTAATCAGTAATCATGTGAATGGTAGAGCAGTCACTGTGGAAACAGACACATGCAGTACTTCGGAAAACATTAAATGCTGAAAAGGTGAGGAGGTGGAGCAAAGTACGAGACAGTTAAATTGGGCAATACTTTAGAGTTAAATTTTGATTCAGAGGACAATGCTTTTACAGGATATATTTAACCCTCAGAGGCAGAACCAGCCCAGGCTTACAAAGCATCTGTATTTACATATGAAGCAGTGTGATTCTGGATGTTCTCATTAGGAGCTCAGTTTGGGCATCTTTATAGCTGACTTTGCCAAAAAGGCCAGATTCGGAGCTCTGATGTGAGGTACAGTAATCAAAACACAAGTGTTTTTGATGTAATAGTATGATTTCTGATATTCTGTGATTAAGGACTAGTAGATCCACAATCAGTGACCACACATAGAGAAGACCAGTCCTTAAATTCTACCCTGTAATGTTAGAATTATTTAATATTTTTTTCCCATGAGAAAAGGTAGCGAATCTGGTAGCACATCTTAATTTAAAGAAATAGGATTTGATTAATCTTTGGAGAAAATTTTACTTTTAGATTTTTTAAGAGCTCTATCTATAATCTTCTGCTAATTTGGTTTTCTGTGACTTCTTTCTAAAAAAATAAACCAACCTACTGTTTTTCCTCTTGTGTATTGGAAATAAAAAAAGTCAGAAAAAAATTACTTTTTGTTACCGCCATGCTTGGCCTTCAGTAGAAAATGGCTGAGGTTCTCTCTGGGAAATCTGTTACAAGGAAATACCTCCGAGAAGCATTTAACTTTTAACCTAACAAAGAAATACTGGTAGAAAACAACACATTCATTGCTGAAATGAAGTCAGTCTACAGTGTGTTGGTAAACACAGGCTGGAGAAATGTGAAGCACCTTGAATTCTCTCTGTATTTCAGAGACCATAAAAACTGGATAACAATTTGAAGTAAGTATTCTACTTGTGTTCCGGGGCTTACCAACCCTGTAGAGACATCCCCTAAAGAAACAGCTAGCATGTAAAAATGAGCTACTCTTATGTCTTGACAATTACTTCTTCCGTGCTTTCAGAATGAGTATCAAAGTTCTCTAAAGCAAAGTTTTTCCATTTGAATAGTGCCTGAATCGATACACTGGTGCCATCTGTGCTTGGGTTCTTGTGAGGGTAATAAAGGTATGCGGGAAACAATCAGATACCACAAATCCTTTAAGGCATGACATTTTTAATGTGTGTTGTGCAATGTGTCTTTATGTATCTGGTCTCTGTTGAACAAGAGACCTGACTAGCAGCGTGCCTTGTGCAGCCAGCCACCTCTCTGCCACACCTTTGACTTTTGGGCATTAAGTCCCAGAGTACCTACTTCCTTTGCAATCACTGCCAAGGGTCAGGCCATCCACACTGCTACAGCAATCCCTCTTTTAATGTTGTCTAGGAAAAAAAGAATTAAAAGCCTTATCCATACTTTCATGGTGACACAGATGAGCCAGACAGAAGCCTAAGAAGGATTTTCTAGCAGAGAAAGGGGGAAATGGTGCAAGAAGGAGCCTGGGGGATGTTTTCTCTGAGGATTGCCCAAAGGGGAGTGTTTTAATACTTCCTCTACCAGTTTTAGTAAAAATTTGATTTGAGGTGAAATTTTGTCTGCAAACTTTGCTGCAAAAAATTAACCTTGACATTTAAAGAGGCTTAAATTATCCCCAAATTTAGCTAGAGATACTGAATACACTTAAATTTTGCATTTGCAGAGCTCCTGTTGGTGAGAAGCTATTTCACTCAGATATATCTCACTACATTAAGTAAGAGCTTTGTCTTGCCCCTTCTCTGCCATGACTTCTTGACATAGGTTAAGTCAAATACCTGAATGTTTTCAGCAAGAGAGATCTGGGGATCTGTTTAAACCAAAGGCACAGGTGACAAAGAGGCAGTGTTATGAGGGACTGATGCAAATCACATGGTCTTCAATGGCTAAAAAATGGAATCTGTAAATTAGAAGTATATTTTTACTAATATAACAGAACATAGAAACATTTGAGCATCAATTATTGCTGCTTTGTATTATTAATAGTTTTCTAATGGTAACTACCAAGGATTAATTGGTACAAAGTTAACCAAACTTCCCATGGCTTTGGTTTTTTAATAACTTCTAGTAAACTTGATGCATACTATTCCAGTAATAGTCTGATACTTCTTTTGTTTCAGAAGAAATATATACAGAAAGTGGTTTTTTTTAGTATACAGTAACTGGCTATATGTTACACTGAAATAAGAACTGCACTTTTTTGGGGAGGGTTTCAAGGGTCAGCTAAGGAATGTAGTTAAAGGAGCGAGAGGTCTTAGGGGTATTTCAGAAGTTTATCTTCAGTTCTGCTACTTTTCAATGTCTTTCTGTCTCCTTTAGAGAGCGATTTGTTCTTCATTTGTAAGACAAGACCCAATTTAATAAGTGCATAATTATTGTAACCTGTCAGAAAAAGAGGTGCTCTAGTAGAATCTGATAATAAATTTCATTTAAATTGGGAAGTGGGAGATGGGTGCTGCTCTTCAGAAAAAGTAGGTCAGCTGCCAGTGAAGGCTTCTGGCAAGAGTGTGCTGGTGCTTGCAAGAACATAAGAATAAATCCATTTCATGTTGTACAAAGCACAAAACTAGTATGAAGAATATTTACCTACTTTCTAAAGAAGGCTTGATACTAAGCTAGATCTTGGCATATGCTGAATGTTCTGTCTTAAGAGTGTAACTGTAACTTCTACCAAAGTGCTGAGAGTAAGAAAACTCTACCAGACTCTTCTACCCCACTAAAAAACAAGTGGAAAACCTGTAAAATGCCTGATTTCATTATTCTGTTGGACTGTGTATAAGCAGCATACAGATTTACATTCTCAGTACTAAGATCTTTCACTTTTGCTGATTTATCAGGAATAGTCAATCACCAGAAAAGACTAGAAAGGCTGCTTAATCCATACACTTCATAGGCAGCATCAAAGGTTTGGGGATTTATTACTCTGAGAATGATATACATCTCTCTTTCCCTCAGGAGAAGACCCTTTCTACATCATTTAATTGTATTAAATATTGAAAACTGAAAAAAATGTAAACAAACCCATCTATTTGATGAGAGTATAAAATAAGCTACTTTCCCATCTTAATACATGCCTCAGTATGATCTACTTCTGCTAAGTTTAAGAAATATTATTTCCATACACACCAACTCCCCTGAACTGGGTGATGAAACTAATATTCCAGCTTCTAAAACTCTCTTTTAATCTTGAATTCAAATTCTTTCCACATTCTTTCTGTCACTTCTTAGAAACCTGTAGTTTTTCAGTTTTTCATTTTACATCTTACAAAAGCTTACAAATATTTCATTTGTCATCCAAAATGCAATGTACCACCTATAATATGTAAGACAGTAGCACAGTTGCCAATGCACTAGGTAATAGCCTTGCTTGAAAGTGAACATAGGGAGGTGTGTTAATTTCTTAACAAAAAACCACAACAGTTGCCCTTGTGTGCAGTTAAGTGGGGTGAGAAAGTGTTCAGATAGGAAAGTATCTCCTGGTTTATGAGAGGAGAGAAACCTTCAGTTTGAACTCTCTCTTCTGCATGTATATCTTAAAGGCATGGTGGAGCAGTAGGACTTTGGTAGTAGCATCTGCTGCCCCATGGACAGACTATGAAAATATTCTGTGCAAAGCCAGACCACAGGCCTATCTAGGCAGGTAGCCAAGTCTCCAACAGTGGCCATAAACAGCTGCTTGGGATGCCAAGAAAAGAATAAGAACAAGGCATGTATTTGTCATACTTTCCCAGTCTTCAACTTTCCTCAGCTTAATGGGTTTCCTGAGGTGGATGTGATTTTCTGTCTTTATTAAAGCTTCAGTAGATTTTCCTCCAAGTGTTTGTCCAGTTTTCCTTTCACCTTGTATAAACTACAACATCCCCAAAGTCCTTTTCTTGTTTCCTTCTATACCAGGAAGAACCACCTCCTGGTGTGGTTTCAAACTTTCCTCTTACTGTTTTGTTTGCTGCCATCCACTTCTTGTATCAGGAAGGACAGTAAACAACGTGTCCCTAGACATGGTCTCTAGGCTACCTTGATTTTTGTAGACATCTATGACATTCCTTCATCCCCAAATGTCCCTTTTCGCATCCAAAGTTTCCTGAACTGCTCCAGAGCTCCTCACACAGAAGCTGCTCCATGCCTTTGATCACCCTTACTGCCTCTTGAACATTTTCAGCATTAGCGTATTCTGCTTGGAATGAGGGGACCAGAACTGCGTACAGTGTTCAAAGCAGCAGGGAACCAGGGCTTTGTATGGTGGCACCATAATGTTTTCTGTTTTATTTGCTTGCTCTGAGCCCTGAGCAGAAGATAATGCTTTCATTGAATTTGTAGCCACAAGGTCCTGCTCCAGGAGTGGTAATGGTCACTTCTGAGCCTCCCTTTTTATAAGTGGAGTCGGGATTGGTTTTGCCAGTACGCAATACCTTGTGTTTACTGACACCAGCTTTCATTCACCCTGTGTTTCATTGCCCACTCAATGGATCTAGTAAGGTGTTTCTGCCATCCTTCAGTTGGCCTTTGTCCTTACAGATTTATTAAGTTTGTTCAGCAAATTATCGCCTTATACAGTTTTTTCAGGTCATTGTACTTACACAGCACAGGTTACTTGCTTTTTCTCATGACTTTACTGTAGTATTATTTAAGGCCCCTTTTTCCCTTAAAGCAACCTTCTTTTACTATAAAAAGAACATGTAAAGAGACACATTTTGGTGTCCACCCTTATTGATTTGCTCTTCTTACTACTGAAAACACAGGGCTGAACAAGTTTTAAAACTTAGAGAAAGACATGGTTCCTAAGCTATGAATTTATATTTCATATGTGTTTAAAAAAAAATCCAAACCCCCAAACATGACAATTTCCAAGAAGCAAATATTATCTGGAAGATGGCTTTTTTAAATAAAGTGCCTTATGCAACAACTTATACAAGATGTCTTCCTTCAGTGACAGGCTCTGTGGTGAGTGTTTGATTGAAAAGACATCCCCGTGGTACTCCAGCAGACAAAGGATATGCCCAGGATTAAAGAATTAAAAAAACAAAACCACAGCATGGAAGCTATTGATGGAGTAATCATAGGAGTAGGATGAACACACATTTAAACCTAGATTTTTGGAGAGAAGTCCAGAAGTTGGGGCAGAAAGCTTGTAGGTGCTGATATAAAGATTCAGAAATTAAACGGTATGGGAGAAAAATTATTTTAAAGCTGGCTGGTAAGATTAGCATTAGGAAGAACAAGATGGGATATGTTTTGCTAGTAAAGATGAGAAGCGATGAACCAATTATCATACTTCATCAAAACAGTCCTGTTTTGGCCAGGTGAACATGAGAAGTCTTTCAAAACTGCCTTGTAAGGGTAGCGTGTATTCTTAAGAACTGCATGTTTTCGTAGTTTTTTTTTCTTTACAGACTGCCATATCTTTAAAAAAAAAAAATTGTGTTCCCCCAAAGATGTACAACTATCAAGTTGGATTAATATAAGCAGCTTTCCCATTCTGTGCACTGACAAGGAACCACTTCTTAATTATCACAGGCAACCAGCTTGCCTAGATGCATTTAAGCAGCTCATCTTTTCATTTTATACTGGTTTCTTGAGAAAGGTAAGAAATTCTTTCCCATAAAAACTGTGCAGCCAATGGAGTAGAAATCCCACCGTGTCAGAAAGCCCATGGAATATCAAGCACCTTCTCAAGAATAAGCTGAAGGAGCAGGAATGGGCACTGGTGTTGCCTTTTCTTCTTCCTCACTGTGTGTCACTCTCTCCTCAGAGGCCTATAATTGGCAAGATTTATTTTCTGGAGGAAAAGCAGAAATATTTTGACAGATGTGTGCTTCTGTGCATAATATTTTCCAAGAGGAATAGAATTTCAGTCAACTAGAAACAGCTCCCCACCTCATCTCAAATTTTTGGCAATTTTTTTTTATTAGTTCCACGAAGTGGAGGAGGTGGCAGAACCTTTCACATTGAGTCCCACTGTCTGGCACAATTCGCTTTCCTGCATTTCTCTGTTGGGACTTGAATCTGTATTTCCAAAGGTTCGAGAGAAATACTGATCCCTAATTCTACATGACTGAGGGTGGGCTAATCGTAGCCTCTCCACTGAAGTACTAGTAGAGAACGCTAGCAGAGAGCATATAATGTAGAAAACACATTCATTTTCATGTAATCCGAAGCAATTTTGCCTTCTCTCTTCTAAGTACAAATTTAACCAAACAAAATACAAACAACTTCATTCAACTTTTCCAGGTGAACACTATGCTTTCAGGCTCACCCAACTGGCCTTCAGAGGAATTCTCGTCTTTCAAGGATACATAGCATCCCACCCCAAAACACAACTGGAAATGCAAATGTCACACGATTGAAATCAAATCACCTACCGTAGCCCTTGAGGGGGATGTTCAAGTCTTAGGATCAGCACTATAGCTGTCCTGGGACAGGATTCGCACGGGCATGCCCTAGGATGCATGAGTGCTGACAGCATTTTGGGAGGGCTCCCGCCACCACCGCTGTTGGGGCGGGGAGGCCCTGCTGCTGCTGCGGGCAGCGCCTGGGGGCTGCCTCCCCTCCCTCATCCCACCTCTTCAGCAGCCTCTGCCCGAACTGCCGAGCCGAGAGAAGGGTTTTATTTCCTTGTCGTTCCCCTACCCTTTTCAAAATCCTCTCTCTGTTAAAAGGTCTCCAAACGCTCTGTAACGCTGCCACCAGCCACAGTATCAAAGTGAAGATTCAGGAGTCACGTTAAAAGGTAACAATCAGCAAATTACAATGCACCTATAAGGAGTTTATTTCCCGCTATTTTGAATATTACAGAATATTTTAATAAATATCAATGAACTAATATAAAATGAATTTTTATTAAATAACACCTGGAATATTATCTATCTTTTTTTCCCTCTGATTATTGTAAAACAGTTGAGCAACATTTTCTGGAGAACCAAACTACAGCAAACTTGGTGTGCCACTTGGGGGTGCAATTTAGAGGATAAAAATACTCTTATTACAATCACAGTGCTACTTTTTGTATGTGTCGAAGCCCGACGATCGTGTCTGTGCAGCTGCGCATTGACAAGAGGTGGTGCTGCAACACTGATGTTGGGATTGTTTCACTTCTACCCACTTTCTTTTTTGTGCTTTCCTCAGGAATAAGCATGTTAGGGCCAACTGACTGGATCCCAGCAATACCCTTTCCTCAAATTGGAAAATGAAGTTATTCAGCAGAACTTTTAATCATTTATAGAATTTAAATGGGTTTGGGGGTTTTGTTTTTTACTTTTTTTTTTCCCCTCTGCTCTGCACACAAAGTTAATAACACACAAGAGATTTTTTTTTTTCCCCAATAGAAATGGAATTTGTTTTACACCCCACGAACTTTTGCTGGACGTAACCTCCGCAATAACTATGACATAGGACTTTATTCAGATAGGCTGTGATGAATGCCCAAGCAAAATGTCAAATGCCTGAATCTGCTAAATGCTAGTATTGACTACTTGGAAACAAAAATACTTGTACAGTTCTATATTCTGGAGGTCACATTTCTGAAAATGTCTTCTGGGAAATGAAAATTCTAATTCTTAAGCGAGCTTGAGGTAGGTAGAGGCAAAAGACCTTTGAGTGGAGTGAGAAAGGCTTAGATACACACATATTTATTTTTTCTGCATGACTTCAATGCTCCAAAAGTGAGAAGCTAATAGCAATGGCTTGGATCAGACACGGTGCAGGCAATCACTGTGAAATCCTCCCCATGTAACTCTTTTAATGCACCTCAGTGCTGGCTTGTGGTATCCCTCTTGGTTCCAGTCCTGGACCTCTTTTGAGCAGAGGCTGCCAACTGTACTGCATTGTGCCAAATTACGTGGTGGTTTTCAGATATGTGTAAACGGTGCCAAAGAGACATTTATTTAAAGAAATGAATCAGGTGTTGAGATGTTGTTATAAATAAAATAGCACCATTTATATGCTGAGCTGATTTCTAAAGTCTCTTTTGATACGCAAATCTAAACAATCCAACTCTTGTTAAAGTGTTGGGTTGTTGTTTGTTGGGTTTTTTTCCAGTTATAAAATAAGAAAGCCACACTGACCAGGCTCAGCTGAGAAATGGTTGGTTAGTTAGTATGCATAGTAGCAACCCCAGGAATTAAGTTTAGAAGAGCCAAATGTGGAACAAGAAATTCAGTGGAAGAAGCTCTTCCGAAGTTTTAAGGGTTCCCTTCTTGGAGCTTGTTCTGTTCAGCATACAAAGCAACAGAGTGATTCGTGTTCCCACGTAGCCCACATGTTGCTGGATCCCTCAGTAGTACAGATGTGTGGATGTAAGACAGGAAACTTCCAGTTTTAGATTCAGCCACTGCCAGATGAAAAAAAGCCACAGAGCATAAAATCATAACAAAAATATTTTTAACATGGTAACTGCATACCCCAACTTGTTTCTTGATTCCATTGTTTTGGAACTAGCATTGATGAAAGAGAAAACAAAAGGCCGGGTTACTATGTTAAAAGTGTATTTGAACCCTTAGGGTAGGATTTTTGAAAGTGCTTAGTGTTGGCCTTTCTTTGCCCCCTCTGACATCAACAGGAGCGGAAATAATTCAATGCTGACAATGCTATCCTTAACATGTTCTATAGTAGAACTTATACCTCGTGTGACCCCACATTATCCCTCTTTTCTCTCATCTAATTAATGCTCTGTTTTAATTCATTTACTCTTCAAATTGGTTAGCAAGGAATATTCAATGGCTAAAGTCACTTGCTGCTTTTAGGGAATGTAGGACAAATGTATGCAATTTCAGAAGCTATCCAGGTGTCAGGGCAACATACCGACTGATGCAACAAAAATCTGGGAGTTCTGTTAAGATAAGTATAAAAAAAATGGATGATTGGTCAGAGCTTTCTAGTCTACAAGATGGTCTAGAAATCTTGCAAATGCAGTGAGGCACTTCTATGAGGTTGCGAGTGTATCTTGGTTTTAGCTCAACTGGAAAAACCACAGCAACAAACTTTTTTTTTTCTCTTTTTTTTTTTTTTTCTTTTCTTGGCTGATAGTTTCTCTTCTCACCAAAACTATAAGGTAAAGAGGTAAAATAAAACATGTACTTAAATGGTTAGAACATGTAAAGTTTAAATGCACCTTTGTGTGTAAGCTCAGGTCTGGGCTTTTTTAATGGGATCATAAAGTTAGAAAGAATGTAAAGGGATGATTTCCCCCTTTAAATCTGATGTAAAATTGAAGGCTAAAATTCTGTTCTTGGTTACACCACAGCAAGACTGGGCTAGTACTAATCAGTGAATTTTCATAGTATCTCATGTAAGCAATAAACAAATTAGGATTTAGCACACAGGTTTTTTTTGGGGGGGGGGTTTTTTTTTTTTTGTCCCAAGCACTAACATTACAATACATAGAGAATAAGAACTCAAACCCTGTTCTTTCTTGGTAACTCTACTTTAGAACTAGCCTAACGTCTCTGTAAGCATCTCATTCCTACCTGATGAAAATGCCAAAATCAAGAAGTTTTTACAGAATTCTGTTCTACAGAATAGAATTAATGTTACCAATTAATTACTATATGCAGAGATCCAGTTCTTCAGTGATGAACAAGACAAACATGCATCACCATCCTTGGTCATTATTTTCCTTTTGATCAACTACCCCATTCAGAGATGGTTAGAATCAGCAAAGAGCACCTGAACTTTAGAGACATCCTGATCTGAACCTGAAATCTGGGTTGGATCATAATCCTAGATTTGAAAATGGAGGAAATGTGAAGGAGTATAGATCCTCATCCAAACAGCTTGGCTCAGATTCATCATTGTTCTTTTGCCTGTGGATTTCACTGCCAGACACTACTGGCTGATTTTTTTCCAAGTAGATAGTTTAACAGGGACTTCTGTTGCTTTTGTGTGGTTATTTAATGGAACTGCTCAATACCACAACTTTGTCAGAAATCTTTTTAGGAATAGTATTCTCTCATTTTCCTCAGTTTTCTAGTCAAACAGTATATTTTTCAGTGATGGTAGTGTTTTCTTTTATGTATGAACTGTTAATTGCTAGGGTAGATGCAATCCGTTTTTAAAAATGGAATTAAATGATTAGCACTAGTTTTAATTAACATTAAAGGGTAAGAACTTTTCCTGTCATAACCCTGCAAGCTTCAGTTTTCATGACAACTGCTGTATGTGTAATTCTTTTTAATGCAGAGAAATTATTGTTGCTCCTTAATACCACTTTCCGAGAGACTTTTTTTTTCTTTTCTGAACCACAGACACCATAAAAGTGAATTCAACACCAACTCGGCTGCTAAAACAGTATATGGAGCACTGGCATATTTCCCTCTTTCAACATGGAAGATTCTACACAGCAGACAATGATGACCTAGTTACAAGAGGTACTATAGGAAATAATGAAAATGGAGGAAAGTAATATTACAGGCCACTCTTTCTTACTATCAGTGGTTCCTCCTGAGAATAATTCAGGAATAAAAGGATTCTTCATCTTATGACACTAAGATTGTTCATGTATGACAATAGAAAGAACTGAATTAGAATATATTGAGGGAATAACAAGGCTAAATTATTTTTGAAAAGCATTTTAGAGTATGCTTTTCCTCCTTTTTCCCTTTCTTTGCTGATGAGCTAGTAGATTCAAGTGTAAATTGACCAGGAGGTGGTAGCAGTGTTTAAGATTTCTAGAATGGTAGGTAAATCATGAAAGTTACTAATGCATACGCAGAGAAAAATTTCAGAGTACAGACCACACAGTCAATGCCTCTGTAAGTTTACCTTCATGGCCAGGTTCTTCCATCTTTATTGATGATGGATAGACATTTACTTGGCACCTTTAATGCATTTCAAAGATTATTTCCTGTTCAGGGTAATGGTAAAACAAGACTAATAGGGCTTTTTTTTTTTTTTTTTTTTTTTTTCAGGAGGTGAATTATTAGCCTAATGGTTCATCTTCACTGTAGACCTCATTTCACCACTGTTTCCTCTGCATCTGCAAAACATAGAAACAGTTTGAAAGAGTTTGCATCAGAGGGTTTGGGTTTTTTCATGTCCACTTCAATTCTAGTACATGTCAGCTCTGTCCTTTTGTTCTATTTGGCTTCCTTTACTGTAGCCATTAAAGTGAATGGGAAAAAAATGCACTCCATGCTATCATCTCTTCGTAATTACTTTTGTTACTAATTCCAAACAATATGAGAGCTCTGAATGTTATAGTACAAACAAAATTTGATTCTAACAGAACTTCTGTGTTAATAAGATAGTTCAGGGGCACGATAGATGCAGTCTCTGTTAATGGCTAGTTCATTTCTGAAAAAAGTCTGAGGCAAATACCTGTTAATGAAAAGGTGTAACTGTGATATCAACATTGTAGCAAGGTAGCTATACTTGAATAGATGAGTCTGTTTGAATGAGAAATTTTGATCCATACTGGACAATCACTAAGAACAGCAGAATTACATTGAAATTACTGATCCATATAGCCATGGAGTTTCCCAGCTGATGAGTAGAGGAAAAGAAGTATATCTCCCCAGACCTCAGTTTTAAGAGGTTATGATTAATGCATTCAAATTACATTTAAGATCCTTTCAACAACTGCCCACATTCATTTAAATATTAGCAAGAAGACTCTGGCAACAAAATATACTGGGTATTGCACAACATTCAACTTCGTGGTCATATCTGGGCTTGTGTTTTGCATTTAAGGCATATTCATTGCTTTTCTCCATATTAGGCAACCCAAAAATCTCACAAAATCAGGAGGAAAAGCATGACTGTTCAGATATAATTATGACAGAAATAGAAAACAACTCACAGTATACTGCAAAATAGTTCCAGTAACTTATTTTTGTAGTCTGTACCCTCTCTAATTTTAGGGGGGGGGGGGGGGAAGTGAGGTAAGCAGTGAGATGCAAGAAGAAAACAGTAGATCTGAGTCACAAGTTAGAGTATGATTTAGACATAACATAGTGCCATCTAAATACAGCCACAATAAACAAATGCAAAGGATCAACAGACAAATAAAAGGGTCTTGAAACAATTCATTTGGCTGAGGTAATTTTGTCTGCTGTGATGTTCCTAGTGACTTCATTTGTCAGTTAATAAGGTCTATCTGTACGACAAGTTGTATTCACTTATTTATACAAATAGACTCTGCTTCAGCTAAATTGATACAGCTGCCCTGCACAGATATTGCATCCAGAATACTTATTATAAACTATCTATCTGCAGTTATTCTGGCATTAAAATGGATTCATCATATGATTTTCGGGTGGTGCTTTAAGTATTCTAGAACAGAATTCATATATAATGTACATTTAGCATCATAACTATCAGAAATCTATGCTGGTGGAGCAGCATATTGCAATTCCCATCCAGGGATGTATAGCTTCTCTCAGTGCCTTAACATGCTACATCTTTTAAGAAAGACATCTTGTGTCCTTCTTGGTACTTCAGAGGTAGTTGCAATGTATAAACCTGATACAGCTGCCAAGAGCAGTTCTTCTTGGCAGGGTCAACCACATTTTTGGGAACCCAACTTCCACTCTTCCATTTACTGCTAGTAATTTATGGAAATTATTTTATTTCTTCAAGTTGTTTTCTTATATATTTCTCTTTGATGAATGTTTGTAATCAATTGATCTTTGATTCGAGGAACTCCCTAGATGTTGTCGATAACATTTTCTTTTTCTTGTGTGAATTTGTCTGTGAGTAGTGCTAGTAAAACATCATTTACTGTCTTGCATCTGTTACCAGTATGAGGAATAGATAACTGTAGTTTGAAAAAGAAGAAAAGATCATCTATTAATTAGTGTAGAATTTAGTTAAATATTTGGCTGCACATACAACTTCACAGGGTGTCCTTAAAATTGTAAATGTAGGCAGTTGCTGAACTAAGTCATGCATGAATTACCACGTTACTCTTGCTAACTTCTGAAGAATTCAATGGCAAGTAGACTAGAAAAGCTTTGCTGATTTTCCTCAGTAACCAGGTGCAATTGAGCAGTTGCCTAGAAGTTATAGAGATGTGTCAGCACATTATGTCTGAAGTTAAAATGGTTGAACACCACAGTTGTACAGCTTCCAGACCCAACCTGGTTTCTTTGGGCCAGCTTGGGCTAGGGGAACTGAACTCACATCTCCCTGCAGCTGCCTATATAGATTTGCCTTAATGAGAACTGGGGGACCTAGTTACAGTTTGCTGTTCACTTTCTTTCTTTTCTTTGTGTTTGCTACAAATTTTTCATACTGATATTGTCTATAGCAAAGGTTGCTAAGTTAGCACGAGTGGGATACCTCAGGTTGTGACCCCATTGTTTCAGACATTCTGGTGCTTATTCAGAATTTCTGTCCTCCTATTACAAGTTAGTTTCAGAAAATAAATAGTATTTATGGTACCGCGTATAAACTCCATCCATGGTCCTGGATTAGGGATAGCGTTAGGCCTGGGAGAGCAACAAAGCATAGAGATCCCATTGGTGTGGAGCTGCGAAAAGGCTGCCAAAGGAAGGGGTAGGCTACAAAAAGGTTTCTCCCCTAAGACCATTTTTCCCTGGGCCATGGTGTGTGTTAATGTTAGCCAGGGTGTGCTTAAACTGGCCTTGTCCTACTCATCATGGAAAGTATCTGAGTCATGTGCTGTATTTTATGTATCTATTATATGGCTCTCAGCCACGTGACCAAATCTATGGCTTGCAGCATGCAAAAGGTTGGACATGCCTATAGTGTGTAGATAAGACATAAAAGCTATTTTTAAAGCATAGGTTGATCAAATGATCAATGTTAATTATTGTAAAATTAATCACCATTTATGGTTTTTCCATTTCTCAACTTTTGTATTTGTTTGTTCGCTGAAGGGCTGATCTGAATCCCACTCAATAGGTGGAAATACTCCTTTTGTCTTTAAATAGAATTGAATGGGGACCTGAAATATTGCTTCTGTACACTGGCTTCATGAATACCAAAACTTTGCTCTTTTATGTGGAAATCAACTTCATTTCTTCATAAGGAGGGTATAACCTCATTCTCTGAATTGCTGATGAAAAAAGTAACAGTAATTTTATCCCACTGTATGATGAATCACACTTGTTCCCTGTTAATTTCAGAATGTATTTCATCAGCTTTTCCATACCAGTACACAAAGAAACATAGCTTGAATTTGTTTATGGACTGTATTCTTAATAAGGTCTTAATCCAGACCTTGGGTCAGCTTTTTCTTGATTATTACTTGAAAGATTTGGTCATTTGGTGCTTTTCGTTTTCGGTTTGTAAATTTCTGGAATGACAAGTAGGCTTTGATGTGTGGTCTTTTATTTGCTTTCATTTCAGCTATCCTTCCTTCATAATTTATAGTTGCCTTTCACATCAATGCTTGCTTTATGAAACTCTTTACCTTGCCTGTATTACACATTTAACAAGTAATGTATTACACATTTAATAAGTCATTTTCATATTCACTTTGCAAAAAGAATCATAGTAATGATTAGAAGTCTGCAGTACTTGAATATGATGGTTTATTATCTGTTTTGGTTGTGCCTCATACGTACTCATAAATATGTTATGCCACCAGCCAGTACGCAAGTCCAAGTGCTCTTTTTTCAGTCAAGCAGAACACTCTTGCACTTAAGGTAGTGTTGAGAAAACATCTTCCAGAAGGACTGACATCTGCAACAGCTGAGCTCTTAAGTGTTTGGCTAATTCGCAATATTTCTATACTTACGTGAAAATACTTAATCCCTCACTACATTTTTTACCTATCAGTAGCCCCGACTGTGAGCATTCCTCTCAGCAGCTTGTTCTATTGTGACTAAATAAAAATTAGTAATGCCATACTGACATTCCCTATCGAGCATAATAAGGCCATCTTGTTTGAGGTTTTCTTTTAATTTCCTGCCATAGCTTCTTCCTCTTGAAAGACTGAGTGAACTTTTATGCAGTAGGCATGCCAGGTATTGCTAAACCATTTAGTCCATATGATAGCTGTCTTACTAAGGTAAAAGTTAGGACTTATGGTTTTGAAAGTTGGAAAACAGTCTTCCATATTTTTTAAAAAATAATTTTCATCTACAGAAGAGATGATTACCCTCCTGGGTGAAAGGGATATTGAGATGCTAAGAAGCAAGGAAGATAACGTGACCTGCTTATTGTACTGATTCATGGGAAAGGAATCCAAGGACATGCAGTAACATGGAGAAATTGCAGCATTTGTCCAACTGAGCTGCTTTCTCGCTAGGCACTGATTATTAGCATAGTCCTAAAAAACAGGCTGCAAATAATCAAGTGCCTTGTTTCTGTGATGTAGCACCTGTACTTGTTTAAGGAAGGGATGTCACGTTCACAAGCAGCCTAAGGAAGCTTATCAGATGCTGCAGGTGGTGCAGGCGGTCTGTGCTTTTATAAGATTGACTCGTGGATGAATCAGCCATGAAAAATTATTTCATATATTTCATAATTTAGGGCACTAGAAACTACTGAGGTAAACTGAAGCAGTCGAAACACATTTAAAATTAATCTCACAAGTTGTTTATTTATTTTTCAGAGTATAAACTGAGAAGTCTGGAAAAGGATCAATCTCCTCTCCAGTAACCACCCACACTGTCCCTCAAGCTCTGTGCTATCATGACCAGTTACTTCCCTTTGGTAGTGTCACCATCTAAATATCATTTAAATGTGTAAATTGGCAAAACTTTATTCAATAATTTAACTGTGCCATTCTGGATAACCTCTCCAGTTTCCTGGTTAGATTACTTATAGTGACTGTAACATGAAGAGCTAATCAGCTGTAATCAGCTAGCAAGCTTGCTCTGTGGTTGCACATGGCTGCTGCAGCTTATTGTTGCCCTTCGAAAATGCACACATCCTTGTCTCTAAAGAAGAATTAAACTGATGATTACAAAGCAATGGATAACAATGATAAACAAAGTTCTTCAAACTAGAAACAAGAACTGAGGAACACAGACTATATTTTGGTTTGGTAATATTTTGGTTTAATGCCAGGTTTTTGGTTTGGGTTTGGTACTGGTTTTTCTTCTGACAGAGCTTAATTCTAGGGAATGTCTGCACACCTCGTTGCAAGAGGATGGCCTGGGAGGATAACTGGGCTGGGATTTGTGTTTAGAATGAAAATTAAGAAAAAGTATTTGGAAATATCAATATCAAGACATGTAGCTGGTAAAATATTAAATATATTATTTTATAAATGTTTTCTATTTAGCTAGCTTATAGCTAGGAAAATGATGCACACATGTTCACAAGCACTTCCTTCTTTTCTTTTGGCGGGGGGGAATCAGGTTTGTTCTACATTACTGTTTCCAGTGTATTTTTGTTTCCAACAGTAAATCAATTCCTGCAGCATATGATCTTGGATATTTTCCCCACTGTGCTTAAGCTTCAAGTCGGACTAGAACAGGAAACCACTCTTAATCTTACTTGATAGTAATGATCTGTTCAGCAGAAGGGTCAAATGCCTACTAGATCTATCATAAGCTTTCCCCTTTCAATGAGACATTGCTAGTAACTCAATTACGGAACCTTGCAGAGTTGACCAAAACTTCCTAAAGTGTTGATTCAACTCCTGTTTAGAAGATCACATGGCATTGAATAATTCCTTTTCCTCTCTGGCAAACATTGTCCATGACATCTCTGTTTTCAAATCCATCACCTGTCTCAGCTGATATATAAGTATATGTACATAGATACACACACACATACACATATAAATATTTATTTACACATACATCCATATATGCATATATATACATATGGGTATCTGTATATAGGTATATATACATACAAATATATACAAACTAATATAAATATATCTGTATCTGAACACATATGAAACTGCTCTAGCTATAAGAAGTTATGAGTTCTAAGGGTGATAGACTCATATAACCAAGTAGGACCTTTCAGACCATGAACCCAAATTTGTAAGTTTGTTTTCAAATGTTGTCCTCTAGTGTGCTTACTGTTTCTTCCATTTTGGTGTAAATCCAATAAACATTATTCAGCCATTATTCAGATTAGGAGGGAAAAAACTGGGGCAGGGGCATGGGGGGGGGGGAAGGAAAACCACATGTGAAACTGTGCTCAAGACAGCTATGTTGGTAGTATACTAGTAGTGACTACTGGCACTTTGGCATTACCCTGTACTGTTTTCCTCTGGCTCATGCTTCTGTATTGCATATAATGTCATGTGCAACATTGTGTAAAGCTTTTCTAGACAAACCCAATACAGCTGATTAGTGCTTTCCTTATATCAGGAGGCTATTAACCTGTTAGATGAAGAAAAGAGATTGTTTTGACATGATTTGATTTTTTGATGGTGTTTGCAGTTTGGCTTGTTCTCATCTTGTTTTATTCAAAGAACTGACATTCGTTTACTTACCCTTTCCCCTTGGCCCCATGGATGTTAAACTCAGGGACGTGTACATACCTCACAGAACAACAGAATAGTTGATGTTGGAAGGCACTGCTGGTGGTCATCTTGTCCAACCCCCCTGCTCCAGCCTGGCCACCTACAGCCAGTTGCCGAGGATCACGCCCAGACAGTTTTTTAATATCTCTAAGGAGGGAGACTCCACAACCTCCCTGGGCAACCTATTCCAGTGGTCCTTCCCCTGTTCCTGTTCTTTTATGGATGACCATCACTCTTGCTTTCTTTCAGTTCTTATCTGTCATTGCCACTAAACAGGTGAATGTTCCTGATCTTTTCAACTTGAAATCAGAGGGACTAAAGTTGAATTACCTTGAAGGTGACTGTAGACTAACCTGGTTGCACAGAAATGGACTAACAGTGCTGTATAGTGGCTGTTACTGTAGCATAAAGTAGTAAAAAATAACTATTGGGAAGGCAATGCATTGATTGCTTCTTACCCTGGAAAGATCATGTAGTTATGCTCAGCTGCAAACCTTATATTGACCTACTTCAGATCCTTGACATTTACCTTTGCCCTTGCAATTATTGAGCCTGTTGTAGGAAATATTTACTTGGTAATAAATTGAATGAGAATGATCTACTCTTCACCTGGCAAAGGACGACTGTAAGAGATATCACCTCTACCTGTTCTCCTTCTCAGTCTTTTTTTTTTTTCCTGGTTTAGTTTGCAGTTTGAATTTGATAGATGTGAAAAGCTGAGTTAAATTCAGTACGTAATTCTAGCTGGAAGAAAACATGTTGGGACCAGATCTAGAATCCCCAAATTGGTGCCACTGCTGCTGCCAACATCTCCACTGTTTTATCTAATGGTTGACTGAGTGCACAGAGGGAAACATTCATATCTTTCCTTCTCTTTTATGTAGAAAATAGGTCTTATCATATATCCTCAGGAAAAGTGTTCTGATCATCAGGCTATAGGATGTTTTGAAATAGGCTGTTTTCTGTCCAATTCAATATTCATTAGATCAATTTTAGATATCCCATCATGAATGAATTCCCTAAACAACCTGCATTCTTAACTCTTTACTCAGCTATTATTTATATGAAACATTTGACAAAATATTCAGTATCATCAAACTAACTGAAAGTGTGTCATAATACCCTATAGCCCATGAGTGAAGTTCCCTGGGAGGAAAGGCATCCCAAGGTGCTCTTTCCCCTCTCTGTCTCTGTTGGAGAGCACAGATTTGTGCTCAGGGGTCCCTGACCCCGGTGAAGATCCTCACCTGAAAATCAGGTGTTTTGTGCTGTGAGGGGGAAGCACTCGACTTAGTAGAGGTCACAAGATACTAGTGTAAAATAAAAATAACTTGCCCTCTGAAGTTTTGTAGTGTGGCATTTAAGGCTTACTCCTTTAAGCATAACATTATAAAAAGTAATTTTTAGAACCAAGAGTGCTATGAAGACAGATTTCTTTGAAAAAAAGATATGAATCGTCCTAGCATTTTTGCTCACTGAATTCTACTTAGGCAGTTTAAGTGTATGAAATATGCAACATACATATTAGTAGTGCATAATTTAGGATTCTGTCATCTATGTCTAAATGTCTAGACCAGGTATCCTGTTCCGTTCAGCAGTAGGCAAGCTGTTACAGTTTACCAACCACTATATAAACACTTGGAGCTTGGATAGATTTCAAAAATACTAATGCCATTTGCTTTTCTAGTCTGGAAAATGACCCATTAGCTCTTCACCTCCTATATATAAACTACAAACTAGACTATTACAGTTATTAACTTGAAGACGTTTAGTTACTTCTGTAAATTGATTTATTTCAGTATAAAAGCATAACTATTGGACTTGTTATAAATAGTAATTGACTTTTTTCCATTGGAAAGCTGCATTACCTTGGTAGAGTACAGAATTAACAATCAGGATTGTTAATTTCTATCCCTGGTTCTTTCAATGATTTGTTGTATTATTCCATGTAAATAATTTTCTCATTTTTCCAAATGCATTCCACATCTTCAACTACTTTTCAGGTTATAATACTGGTATTTGTAAAACCACTTGATATCTTTGAATAAGCGGTATTGTAAGTAACATAAGTTCTTTCTAGATATGAGAAAGTTCAGATGCAAATTTGAATATAACTGTATTGGATCCACCTGTCCTGTATTAATAATATTGTATTCTTCCATTTTCTTAGATCTGGCACAATAATAAAAAAAATCATTTATTACTTTACTTTGAGTAGACAGTCTTGATGGCTTCTTCCATTTGTCTTCAGCTTGCAAATTTTATTGGTGTCAGTGGGAATTCCATATGTAGATCCAAGATTAAGGAGTAAAGTTGCCTTTTAAAGTACATTACCTGGCAAACGTGCATATTATTTAGAGTGTTGCGTACCCCTCTGTGCTCCTTTCACTAGTTCTGGACTTGCTGATATTTGCCTTCCATTTATAGGAGTTCAAAATCATGTCAGCTGTAAAAATTAAGAGACACTTAGCATTGTTTAAGTATCAGTTCTCTCAGGAAGTGTCAGGTGAGTGCTGCTCCTTTGCTTATATGCTTTGCAGTATAGGAACATAGCACAATATCTTGCTTTTTCTATGATATTAGGTCTTACATATAGCATTACAGAAGGACACGTTCTAGTCAGCTTGTATTAAAGACATGAGGGTGTAAATATTAAGAAAAAAGCATATTAAATAGAATGGAAATAGTATCAATAAGTAAGTTCATAGCGGATAAGATAGACATAAGGTCAATGTCCAATTTTTAATATCTATTTATAGATAAATATAGTCCAATTTGCTTGAACTCAGAGAATAATTGCCCTAATAAAGTTCCTTTACGTGCTTGCAGAAGTAAGTTTTTTCAAAGGTGATAAGGTTAACAGCCCTTGTCTTTGAATTACTTTGAAGGGAAATTAGCGGTATCAGTCTTTAAAGTGCTGAGACAAAAATATTTAGTCTCCAATGCAGCCCTGGAGGCCACACAGCTCTTCACTGCCTGAAGAGATCATTTTCCTGAAATATAGCAGTTTAAATGAGGGAAAGAAATTTGCAACATGATTTTTAAGACTCATCAGAGTGATCACTGCATTGAAGTAACGGGCCCATTTGATTACAAGTGTTGCAAAGCTGCAAGGCTTAAATATATGGTCTTTTGAGCTATGAGGCTGGGCCACCATTCTAGTAAAAGGTAACACAATTTGTACAAGCAGTAATTTGGTTTATTTTACCTGATCCAGAGTAGAAATGAGGTCTGCATCTTACCACAGAGGTGATGAACTTCTAATCTCAATCTCTCTGTACAGTCCCAGCATCCTTCAGCTGCCTTCTTATCAGATGAGATCGACACCTCAGATGTTCCTGTGGCTCTGTGTCTTCTCCTCAGAGGCATGTGGAAAGGACAGCTGGTCAAATTTGACATGTTGATGAAAACCAGAAACTAACATTCTGAATTATTTTCATTTTTGTTTTTCATCATGAATTTCACTTACAGCCAGGAAGAAGGGCTGGCAGAACTGGAAAACAGAAATAGATGATTAATCTGAGAGGTCCCACTAGGAAATCTTGGCAAAACGCAATTAGTTTACAAGGAATGATCAACTTCTTACGTGATTAATTTTAAGACTTCAAATTTGGCCTATACAGGAGATGCTATCACAGTTTTTGGAGCTGGTAAGAGTTGAAGTTGTTTATGTAGGGAAACATAAATAAATGTTAGGGAAATGGGAAGAAATGATCCAAAGAAATAATTTTTAATATTTTCTTTATAAGAGATAGTAAGCATAACACTAAAGCTGTCATAAGGAGTTCTGTGTTCTATGAAATGACACTGTGTGTTTAGGAAAGATTTAGCCTCCAAACTAAGCAGCAGGATTCTTTTTCTTCCTTGCCTGCAAATTTCAGCAGAGACTTAAAAGATGGAGCTGTTAGTAACAGAATAATTACCATGTAATTAGCTCAGAACATTAACTGAAATGCAGGACAAATTAATTTGTTTTACAGTAATTAATTACTGGTATTTGAGAGGTGAAAATATTGTAATGTATTTTTTGTATTAACAAATTATTTATTTTGTTTTGCTGTAATTAAATATGGATATGTAAGAGCTATTCTGTTCTAATAATGACATCCCATACCAAAGCAAAAATCATTCTAGCTGTAGTGTCATTTCAGGCTGACTACAATAATGCTTGCTTGTTATAGTGTCAAAGTAGTTACGCACCTGGGATTAAATTAAATCTCAGTGCAAAAGGGACAAACTTCAGTGATTTCAAGGGAATTATTCCTGCATATCTTGGGTCAACTTTACCCTTTACTCATTATGCAATACCTGTTAAATCCCTCTTGCTTCCTTCCTTGCTTTTGCTGAAAGCACTTTGGCCTGGTACATTGAATTATGAGACTAAAGGAATTCGGTATTTTAAATGCTTCATTAAATTGGTTTGACAGATGTGAAAGCTCACTTCACCAATCTGATGGATACATATAAGAAATATTATTGCCCTGTATTCTTCATCGGTATCTAGTCTCTGTGATGTTCCCATCTCCTATCAGAATATCTAAATGTTGTACACTGAAACTGAGTCTTGCAATGTCTTGACAATAGATAGCCAGATAAATGCATATTAAATATAGGAGAATTTAGATAAATGGATAGTGATACCTCTGAAACCATAGTGTCTCTGACTGTGTAGTACTTCCATTTTATTTTGTACATTTGATTTTTTATTCTTTTTCTGTAGGTATGATAAAAGAATTAAGACACAAGATAGTTTTCTAGGCTTCTAGAGTGAAGGTTTCTTGACTATAAAAATATGTGGGAACTACCTTCATTGATTGCTTTGTGCCCTAAACACATCAAACCAAACTACAATACTGCATAAAAGCCTTTATTTTGGAAAATAATCGAAGTCTTTTCCAAATATTTTTCTCAGCCTAAGGAAGGTAAATATAAGGCAAAAAAAAAAAGGATTTGGCCCAAGAGTTACACCTGCCAGACAGCTTTCTGAGCATGTGAACCACTCATGGCATCACATAAAGACTTATGTTAGAGAGAGGCTGCAGGAGGCTCAGTCCTGTACATGAATTTGCTCTGTTGGACCTGTGCAGGATCCCACTGATACCATCAGGGCTCAGGCAGGCATAAAGCCAAACAGCTCCGCATAGATTTATTTGCAAGGATCAGAATCTTAGATGGTGAACATGTGGATTTTGTTGAATGGTTCATTAATTTTTAACAGCTTTGGGGGAAACACAATGAATGACAAAACTATGAGTTTCACAGCTCACAGATCATAACTCACAGAGGAGGAGAGAGTGAGCAGACAGGGGTACCGTAATTCCCCACTAAGGGCTCCCATCATCAGGAGCACAAACTTCCTGTTACATGGAGGGGAGGCATCCGGCTGCATTTGGCAGCAGACGTCAATTATTTCAGAAGTTCAGTTTGCTACAGTGCAAGCGTGTTGGATTTTAAAGAATAATTCATAGGAATGCTAATGGTTTCTTTTGCCAGTATTTTATTGACGTTGGGATATATCCTTAGACTACTGAAAACATATCCATAGATTTAAGTGGATTTGAGCCTTTAACAGGGAATGACCTTGAGAGCAGGTGATCTTTTCCTCTAATTTGAAAGTGCAGTATTGATCCCTGTACTTTTCAATTATCAGGCTCATTTAAAATGCTTCAGGTTTTAATTGTTTCTCCCAACAGTGCCAAAATAAAGGCAAAAGTAACCGAGACTATGAAAGTAGAATACTTTTTTCTTCTATGCACAGGAAAATTGTCATTGCCTACTGACAGGCTCCCTCAATAGCTGGAGGAAAGAACAGCGAATCCCACTGTTTCCTTAGGGGAGATTTCCAGCAGTAGCACACCTGGAAAGCTCTGACCTATGCTTCAACCCCTGCCAGGCAGGGCAAGACTTCCAGGATCATTGCAGAGAGGGCAGTGGATAAAATTGTCGCTCAGAAAGGACATTCAATAAATGGGATTATCTTTAATGAGATCACTCAGTAGGGGACCAAACTGTGAATGAATACTCTTATGAGAAAGAAAAAACCCCCTCAAAATTAAACCCGGGTTCATGTGACAGGGCTGAGGGGAGTGGAAGTTAAGTTCATAATTGGTCTGAAATATTTGCCTTTCTGGACTTAAAAGTTTGATGGAGGCAGTTGACAAAAATTTGCCTTTAACTCTTTAAATATTATACATGGTACAAAGAAGTGGGTTTCTTTAAGCTTAAAGAACAATTTTTACTAAATACTCCTAATATGCAAGACTTGGTAAAATGCATATTCTTACTGGCCCAAACCTAGAACTGGCATAAAACTTGAATTTTTTGTTTCACCTGGAACTTCTGAAGTACCATAGTTTTGTTCTCATTCTGAGCAAAGTTGAAAAATCGAACTTTCGGAATACTAATCCCAGAAAAAGTGTCAGAAGCATTCAGTTCATTAAAGGATTATACATTTTCTGATGGACTTCCTATTTAAATAAAAATGTGTAACATCTTCAATCGTTTTTTTTTGGCTTCCTGAACTGCCTTTCCTCCTTTATAGAGATTTAGTGGAGGAATGTTTCTTGATTCTGCAGGCACCTGGCAGATGATACCTCCTAGGTGAGACCCATGGTAAGGCTTGGTAGGAGGGAAGGATCCACTGCACTCCAGGAGAGGAAACTTCAATGAATCTGGGCTCAGAAAAAAGAATGGTACCTTGAATTACATGTCTTATGGGGCAGGGGGCTGCTAAGAAAATATTGAACTGATTAAGTTCAACAAACAAAACAATTCTGATAGACGTAATATTTTATGTCAGTTCCATTGACAAAGAAGAATTTTTAAGCCTAAACAATATATCTTTTCAAATAAGACTGATTAGGTGGAAAATGTTGACCACCTACATTTTAATTTTTAAATAAATCTTCATATTAAGCTATCTGTTGCTAGATAGCGATGTTACATTTGATGCCATTTCTTTTGACAAGCAGTAGAAACTCTTGAGTGTGAATTAGATTCATTGACAGAATGTGTTCAGAAACTGCTGTCCCTAAAACACTGATTTTAACACATCCAACATCTCCATTACATTAGATATAATTCATACAGAATAATTCCAGTAATTTTCAAGAAGTATTGAAAGCAATTTAAAACATACCTCTCATAAACTCCCTGCCATAATCTATGTAGATTCATTGCTACAGCACAGATGCTTACGCCCAGAATGCTAAAGAATGGGTTTAAGCATATTTTTGCATTTACTGAAAGTCTTTAAAATCTTCTGTCAGTTCTTGACTTCTGTGTATCACATACAACTATCAGCCAGAGCCTTTCTTTTTGCAGTCCCTAAATAGCTTTTGTGTGATTCTGAGAGTAGGCATGAACTGATTTTTCTTGGGATAAGCTACCACAATGACACACCACAAGTTGAGCTGGACACACGGCACTCGGCTAAATTTATGAGAACTGGAAACATTTGTTTATGGGTGAATCCATGCTTTCGTGGGTGTGTCTTGCATTCCAATAGCCATGACAAATACTTTATAGTTCTGTGTATGTATGTCTATTCCTATGACATTTGTCCATGGTAATTCTACAGAATGTGTCATATAAAATATAATGACTGTCTCTGTATCTTAGAATATTCATCTTGTGTCTTTGCTAGCACATAAGACATGCTATCTGCCTTCATCTGGTGAAATTTTTAGTCTAATAAAACTCATTAAAAACTCTGTTTTAATTGTGAGAAATAGGATGCTTTCCATGTTTCTAGTAAAAGCTACTATCACAAAGTATTCACTGTGACTGTGACATTGCCTTTTTTTTTTTTTTTTTTTTTTTAGGAAAAAGAAATCTGAGGAAAGACAGTGAATATAAAAAGAGACGATCCATGGGATACAATGATCTTTATTCACTTTCTGGGTACTAAGTTTTAATCCTTTACTTATATGGGCAGCAGAAAACCCAAACTCAGAACTCAAGTCTGTAGAAGAGCACAACAAAGTTATGTTCTTGAAGGTTTTGTCCTGGAAATGCAAAAGAAGAAGCCAAATTATTGAAAAGAGCAATTTAATTTCTTAGGGCTTCGGGGAGCATGCACACACACATGTACATATATACATGTGTATATACACATAAACTCACATATATTTTTATACATATATAGGTAGATAAATATAAATATAAAGATAACTACAGACTTGAACAGTGGGCTAGCTCCCACTGAGGTGTTTTGACTTCCAGTTGCATCAGATAGGGATTCTCCAGCTACATCTGGGTAAAAATCATGGGGCTTAATTTTATTTTCACAAAGTGAAAGGTTCATCTGCAGCAGTTTTAGAGGTACAAGGGAACTTACAGTGTGACAAACCTCACGCTGGTTTACTCAGTCAGTCTACTTCTTTTCCTGAGCTACAACAGGACATCCACTCTGAGATCTCCAGACCTCCTCTTTCTGCGTTTATATTTGCCCACTTTTCATGAAGTGGTTTTAAATGCATGAGGTAAACAAAATAACTGCATGGAAATAATTTTTTTTATACCTTGTATTCACATTCGACATAGGTTATGGTTCCAATGCATTAGCAAACCTTAAGTAAAGTGAAAGTAAACTTTGTCCAATAGCATTTTCTTATGAAATGTTACAAAGAGTCTATACATCCAGCAATCCTTGTCACTCCAGTTGAACTCCTTGGGTAAAATTCTGGCACCACTGCAATCAGCTGAGGTTTTGCCATTCTGTCCACAGGGACAGGATACCCTCTCCTGTTTCTCACCACCTAGTAAAATTAAAATAGAGGAAACATTAGCTCTATGACTTTTGCAATGTCAGTGTCAGAAATGTGTTTTGTTTTCTATGACTTCTAGTTGCAGATAAGATGCTATCTCTTAGATGCCACTGACAGACCATTAAGAATAAGTTAATTGATAACTAATTTGCTAATTAGTTGTATTCCTGAAAAAAAAAAATTGTTTCCTTTCATTACAGTGAAAAGAGGATAGCAGTCACAGACATTTCAGGGCCACATCTCTGAAAAAGTCATATGCAAATCAATGACCATCCTCCTGACCTTTCCGAAACATCTATCCAAAAGTTACAAGAAACCTACCAGGAAACAGGAATCTTAGTCAGTAGTCCCTAAGGTAGTTAAGCATTGGTTGCTAAAGTAAAGAGCTCTTTGTCGCCTGAACACTTCCTTTGATTTAACTTGGAAAGGTTGCTGGAAAATTGTTTGAGTTGGCCTTTTCCCATCCAGTGATTTCTGTGTAGTCCACATCTAAGTAAATATGTAATCACAACAGCATAGAATTATGTTAAAATCTGACTCTAGAATAGTAAAGGACTTAGCGGCTTTGTCAAAGAGACCAGAAATATTTTTTGTCGTAATGCTAATTGGCACTGTAATTTTGAAATGTGTGTTATTATGTAGCTTAGCTGGTTAAAGCTGGATGAAGGTAAAAGTGAAAACAAAATCAAAATTGGCTTTCTTCTTCCTTTCCTGCTCAGAAAAATATAAAGAATTTCATTTGATTAATCATTCACTTCATGGCTCATATGTGGCTTTCACACATATTTGGAGGTTAATATCATAAACCAGACTGTTTTTCTTCTATGAAAGGTCCTTACTGTTAAGCATTGTTTGATCTGGAAAAAACTAATTTCTTTTTTCCCTGCCTTACTATCAGAATATTCTAAATTAGAACTATTGAACTCAGTGTGAGGAAAAATCTTCTGTAGGCAATAACTCCTCTCTGAGCTTGGAGATTAGACCAGACAACCTGAGCTAGAAATATCGCTGTCAAGTATTGCCTTCAGTGAGGCTAAACACAGGAATTTCTGAGGATTCCTGTCTGATAGACTTGCCTTTTCAGAGTTGAGAGATATTTGAGGGGGGGCAAAGAAGAGAAGACAAGCCACTTATGGCACATTAGAAGGAGTTCTGGTTCCTGCAGGTTCTCAGAACCCTACAAAATATTGCCTAGACAGAATCTGATTCTTGCAAAAAAGGACAAATCAGAGAAGAACACTGTATTGAATGATTTGCAGGACAAACAACTATGAGGAATATAGTAAAATAAAATTTCAGAGGAAATGCACATTGGAATTGGTGTAATTTGTGGTGTACTGCTGTACTAGTGAATACAGAAAATCTAGTTCTCCATGAAGTTCTGACATTCAGCATTGAATTTCCTAAGAATCTAATCAGTATATTATGAAGTAACCTACAAATCACCTTCCATTAAGTTGAAACAAGTGAGTTTATTTCAACCTTGGTGATGATTCTTTACATCCCACTTAGAATAATAGCTTCCCTCCAACCTCAACTGTTTTCTTTTACTGCCAGCCAGATTGTGTATTAAATTCTATAGAAATCTGACTTTTTTTATTAGCTTGCTTTTGGCCACACTTACAGTGGGAGCGATATGCAGTATGTTACCTGACTGAATTCCTGTTACACATCATAAAAGATACTTAGATGGCAATTTGTTGTGCCTCCTCTCCTCTCCTCTCCTCTCCTCTCCTCTCCTCTCCTCTCCTCTCCTCTCCTCTCCTCTCCTCTCCTCTCCTCTCCTCTCCTCTCCTCTCCTCTCCTCTCCTCTCCTCTCCTCTCCTCTCCTCTCCTCTCCTCTCCTCTCCTCTCCTCTCCTCTCCTCTCCTCTCCTCTCCTCTCCTCTCCTCTCCTCTCCTCTCCTCTCCTCTCCTCTGTCCCCTTCTTTTTTATGCCTCTATTTCTTTTCTCTCTCTTGCTTTCTATCAAATATTGCAATGAATTTCTGAAGTACTAGAAAGCTGATAATGAATGCACAGAGGTTTGAACCGTCAGTCTGTTCCAAGAAAAATGCTGGAACAAGTAATCATTGTAGTGCAACAGAGCGTTATCTAAATTCTCCTTTCCAGTTTCTAAGAACAGATTTTATCTTTTAAAATAAACATGTTTAAGTACACTAATGGACTATAGAGACCATGTAAGTCTATGAAAATCTGTCTTTTGCACATATATTTTCAAAAATATACAGTGTTATATCACAAATACATAGATGCAGTTGTTCAGCTAAGCAGGGAATACATGAAGGTCAGGATATCTCATATTTCTCTTTAATCCTTTTTACCGAAAATTATTTCCAGTTTTCAATTTCCATCTTTATATTCCAGTGTCAAAGATCTTATGGCTTGGAGAAATACCAAGGTGACCTATTTATGGGAGAATAATATGCGAATATTAAAAGTCAGAATAACAGGGAATGTGAGCAGAACTTGGTGCAGAACACTTAAATTCCGAGACTTCACATAACAACATTTCTGTCTTTACTTGGAAATGATAATGAAACTTCTTATCTCTATGTTTTATTTCACAAAGGGAAAAATATTTCTCAATCCACTCCCATTTACTGCTGAGAGAGGTTTATTTTGCCATTGATTTCCATGAGCTTGAATTAAGATCAAGATTAATAGTACTTTGAAGCATTTGTTAATTGAAAAAAACCAAAAAGTATCTGTTGATTTTTTGTTTGCTCATCTCCTTAAAAGGCTAATAGTGGCCTTTCTGTAGACAATATATATGGGTTTGAGCGTGTCTGGTTTTCGCAGTTTTCACCTTGTAATGTTCAGGTAAGCTTTTCTGTACTCTCTTTGTCAAGAAATGTGTGGCTGACGCTGATACAGCAGCCCACTCATATCTACAGCTAGCTGAGAAAGTGACAGCCTGTTGAGACAGAAGATTCTTATAAAGGAACTATGTAAAAGTCTTAATCCTGCTTCCTATAGGGGCCAGTGAGAATTTTGCATTTGACTTTGTGGAAGCCAAATTGGTCCCCGGTTGAACAGAAAACAATCACTCACTATATAGTGAGAACTTATACCGTGCAAAAAAAGAGTGTCTATTATTAAAAGGGACTGACATAGGGGTCACTGGGCAATTTTAGTAGCCTACAGATCATTACATTTAGTACTCAGTTTTTTTTCCTTTTATGCAAGAAAAACTCACAGTGACTTCAATAAGAGTTTTTCTTACTTAAGGAGTACAGGATTGGGTACTTAGTTGAGAACTAAAGCAGCATTAATGACTTCCATATGTCATTGCATAAACCTCATTCATGTGTTTTTGATTTAATGGATTATGAAACAGAAAACAAAAATATTCTGTGTAACTTTTTGTGAGAAGCAGAAATGCTTTAAAGATCACGGATGAGAACAATTGGATTTTAGTTAGATGTGCAGTAATTGTTTGAACCCTGGAAATCACTTCTACAAAACAGTCTCTTGTTCTTTTTGTTCAGTCTATCTGTCTCACATACTGTTTCCATTCTCTTGTCTTCGCCTTTTTTATTTCCAAAAGCCCTGTGGGGATATTATGTCAGCACTTCTTGACCTCATGTGGTGAAGTTGTCAATGTCGAATTAAGTATTTTTTTAATATAACCATACCAATCCCATGCACAGATCTTCCATGCAATGTCCTTGATTGTATGCTGAGGTGAAAATGCATAGGGTAATGTACCTGAACTAAAGTGAGAATGTGGAAGCTAGCAAAAGAGTATGAACTTGTTACATAATGATTAACTCAATGTATGAATAGTGTTCAACTCTTAGTTTTATGCAGAAATCCTTAAGTGCAGACACAATCCCCTGCCCTAGGATACAGGATTGCAAGGAGAACAAGACTAAAAAAGAAAATAGAAATAAAACCCTTTGCCACTGAGTCTGTAAATAATATTAGCAGCATCCTTAGGCACTGAAAATAATTAACCTTTTTTTTTCTTCTAAAGATCATACCAAAATATCATATAACCCAGTCCTCTAAGGACAGCTGTCCAAAGTGGACGTCTGCTTTGAGCTCAGGATCTGGGATTTGCAATTATTTGTATTCTCTAACTCAGGTTTCCCCCCATGGCCATTATTTGGGTTCCTCTGCCAGATAGCTGTAGGGAGACAACATGAAAACAGCTGCTATTTTTGCATTTACTGTATTCAAAATTTAGTTTATAATTTACCTGGATGTGAACCATGTAAAATAGTGTAAGATTTAGATCATGATACAAGGAGTCGATCTTTTTCTTCATATTTATTTAATTAACTGTGCTGCGTTATTCTCTTACTGATGAAGTGAGGAAGAAAACATGAATATGGTAGTCTTTTAATGAGCTGTGGTCATACCAGACTAGCAGTTTTCAAGCAGACTTGCTGTGGCTGGAGATTTAGGTCAGTAGGTCAGGAATTACTCATTTAGAAAAAAAGGTTGACGCTGATGAACAAGGCTGTAAAATTTAGCAGCATGTGTTGAAACAGACATACGTAAAAAAAGCAAATAATGGAAGCTGAAATGAAATAAAAGGATCAAGGCACTGGAAAAATCTCCAGGCCTCTTCCTGTAGATGACTACATTTCTAAGGGCTTTACTGAGGACATTGTCAACTCTTGAGGAAGGAAGACGAGGCAATAGAAAGAAATTAATAGGCAGTCATCATTTCATACAAGCAAAAAGTAATTTTCCCACCGTCTACAATGTAAATATTTTCCCCTGTAGTTCATATATCTCTTGCCCTGCAAAGTAAAGTTAGAACTTCCTCCATTTTACACTTCCAGGCCTTTGACCCCCTCCACTGTTTGAAGCAGTTTCTCTCTCATCTCTCCTCATTCTTTGAGTAGAGCCTGGTGTCTCCCCTCCGTGTGGTCATTCTCTGCAGTATTGTCTGCATGGGGCACGCTGGAGCACTCTCTTTTGAAGCTGGTGGAGAGAAATGAGAGAATTCATGGAAAACAGGTTATGCAGAAGGAAGGAATAGGTGGTTATTATCTCAGAGCATGTCCCATCTCTCACCATTCCTCTGAAATCCTGATGGAGCTTTCCAGCTGAATGATATGACCGCTGAAGTATTACTCACCTAATCCTAAACTGTTTATGTGCCATTGATGAGGAATGCTGCTTCTTCTTTTGATTTTAAAGAAATTATTTGATCAATGTAAGCAAACAACTCAACAATCCCCCACTTCTTTATTCTCGGAAGTTGCTAAAAAGTTCTGTCTCCTCTGTTTTGGATTGCTGACACAGGAGCTGATTGCTAATACAGGTAAGAGTTTGTTTATCAGGACATAGGCAATGCCTCCTGGCTGGTAGCCATATTAATGGTTATGTTTTAGCTATGTAAGCAATAGTTTGAATTGTACTTATTTTGATTTTAGGCAGAAGGGACCTCACAGAATAAATTAGAAACAGTAAGCTGTTATCTAAACTTGATAGAAGAAAGAATCATTTTACAGTGAGAACAATCAATCAGTGGAACAGCCACTCCAGGGATGTGGTGGAATCCCCATCACTGGAGATTTTCAAGACATGATTGGACAGGATGCTAGATAATCTCATCTAGGTTCCTTTTCCCATGAAATGTTGGACCAGATGATATTTTGAGGTGCCTTCCAACCTAAGCTGTTCTACAATTCTATCATTCTATGATTAAATTGAAAATAGCAAAAAAAGCCACACAAAAGATGTAACTCAGTAAAAAGAATCTCTGTCCTTAAAAAGTTTTTATCTTAATGTTGACAGTAAGTTTTCAAGGCATTCAAAATTAGAAGTGGGGGGGTAATCTTGGACATCTCATTTCATTGCCCTGCACACTTGACCCATCTATAGTTCCCAGCAAAACAGACCAGGAGCTTGTGTCCCAGCCAGAAGCAGGAAGTCCTTACAGTCTCTAGAGGTACACTATTTCTGCTGGCTTTCTAGACAAGTTGTTGATATCTAGGTAGGCATCCAAATTCAATGCAAACCCTCTGAGTCTTCTTATTGTAATTTAGTACCGTTTCCTCCACCTAAAAGTAGTAGTAGTTGCTCACTATACAAATAGTTGAAAAAATGCATATACTTGTCCTTTCTACAATGATGTAATTAGAAAATTAAAGGGAAGCATTGTATACAATTTATTTCCTGGGGTACACTGCAGGGCAGTTTTAGATATATAGTGTGTTACTGTATTATTAGTGACAAATTACTGTGAGGCTTTTTGAGTATGTGGATAATACCAACTAAACAATAGACAATACCAACTAAAAAGTGGATAACTTGGATAAACATTTAAAAAAAAAAAAAATACTTTCCAGCCAGCATCCCTCAAACCATCAGCATTTGTTTTTCATTTATAAACTTTGGTGGCAGAACATTGATCACATTGTGTCAAAGATTTAAAGAAATATCACTTTGAGAAGAAGGATTTAGTTGAAGAATGTACTTTGTTAACAAAGATGGTAGTAATAATGTATGGAGTGTAACATATACACACGGCATGGCTTCCAGCTGTTTGGCTTCACAGTTATTATGTGCACTGCGAAAGAATAAATGAATCTTTCAATTATGCAGCAAAACATTTTGGAGTCAATCAGCTACTCTTTCTGAAGATGTAAGGAAAGTTTCCTTTCACAATTAATTCTGAGGTACATAATAACCTCTGCTAGGTAGATCCTAAACAATTAGAATGACCGGTGAATTTTGAGAGTGAACTTAAAAGTTAGTTCAAGAAAATTCATTACCTTTTCCTAGATATAAACATATTCTCTGTCTTAAAATTGTTAGTTTTCCGGAAGGAAATACAATTTCAAGTCAGTAGTACAGTTAATATAATTTCAGTCTTCTGTTCCGATACTGATTTAAATCTAGGCAAGCATAAGTTAAAATTTTGGCTAATTTAGCTTTTAGGGGAAATAAATATTTGGAAGAATTGTTTCAGGTCAGTGTGTACTAAAAAGTGGCTGTATTTTTCCAATTTCTGCCCTTCTGGTTTTTTTCCTTCTTTATGTCAGATATTCTCCAAACTGCATTTGAGGGAAGTTCTTTAAGGCAGCTTTATAATTTTTACAATACTTTTGAGGGATCACATTTTCAATGGGAAAGTAGTTCTACTTCTTGGGCTATTTCTTGCACATGTATGTAAACTCTTGACAATGTAACCTGAATCCATAGTTACACCTAGGAAGTGTACATGTCAAGAAAAAGAACAGAAACTGAAAATGGGGGCAAATGCAACATAACATTTGACTTATAAAGCTTGGGTTGAAGGAGACCTTGTTCTGGTTTCACCACATCCCACTGGCTACAATACTCTTTTTAATGAGAAACTAGGAAGTTGAGTTTTAAATGAAACATAAGGACCTCCTGAACTCAGTAACTCCTTAAGACCCAGCATTTAATGAACAACACTGGGATTTAAATATGAAATGTACAAATCCTTCAAAGTGTTGAAAATGCTTGGAATTGTCTGAACGAGACATGATATGCCTAGGCAGATGGCAATCCTATTTGTGAACCTGCATTTAAAGGCTGTTATTTTGGCCATAAACACAAGTACAATTTACAAACAAGAACTTCTTTTGTTAACCTCCTGATACTTTTGCCAAGAAATTTTAGAACTGTAAGATAACAGAAAATAAGAGACATGATTTAAGAGGTTACGTATCTCTTCAGTCTGCTCTGTAGGCTCCAGCCTGAGATACGAAGGTGGCTGCCAACCCACCAAAACATAGCAAAAGTTAAGCAATGAAATGAATTACAGTCTTTCTCCTAGGTGTTTCATTTCAGCAAATGGCCTGTATGTTGGAACAAGATACAAACACAGTAATTATGCCTGTATGTAATGCAGGGCTGTATGTGTGTTTGTACATATATGCCTTATTGTACAGTAAAGTGAACTTCTTGTTAAGCCATTATTTTTTCTATCTTTCCATCCAGATTTCACTTAGAGGAAAAATGACAGGATTTAGCTCTCATACTGTCATTTCAGGAAAACATTCCTGTTGGGAGAATGGCCACTGGGGAATTTGGGTTTACCCAGTGAACCAGAGCATAGACAATAACTGTTTTCCTTTCTTTGTGTTATTCCATCCAACTCCCTGGTATTTCTGCATTCATGTTATAGCACTACACTTGACCTCACCCTCCTATCTGAGGTGAAGCTGTTCACCACTACTATCTTCTTTTCATCACTAGCATCATTTTTTTGTCCTGTCTTGCTGTTAATAGTGTTCTTGGTTGGCCTTCTGCATTAGTCTTCACTGTTACACTATCAAAAGTTATTTTCTCAGTTCATGCAATTTAGTCCATGATTTGGCTGTTTATTTGCGTTGCTATTGGAAGAAAAAAAGTGCACTGATGGTTCTGATTCTAAGTCTGGAACAGCATGAGCAGAGCCCCAAGCTTCTAGGTAGCTGCTTTAAAGACAAATAACAAAAAAAGAAGACGGTAAAACTCCATAAAAGCTCACAGGTTTGTTCACATGGGTCTATTTATGGGATCGGGGTCCAAAAATTATGTAACTTTTGCATGTTCTTACAGATCATCTGTAAATAACTTCTCTTTGGCCAGGTGCTCCTTTTTTATTTTGCTTACCTGTGTTAGTCGCATCACTACCATAACACATGTTGGGGCTCCAAAGGCATAATAAATTATATTTCAGAACTGGGCACACTTGTACAAAATGCTAAAATGACTTGTCAAGGACCATTAAGGAAGTTTAAGGCAGAAAAAAAGAATGGAATTTGCATTTCCCACAACGTTGCCCAGTCCTTGAATCAGTGGTACATCTTTCTGTTTCACTGTTAATGTCAACACTGTGACTCATAAATTGTCCAATCTGCAGTCAGGCTTGAAAGTTTCAGTGATCAGAGCTGGGTAATTTGTAAAAGAAGAGAAACTTGAAGTATTCAAACAAACTTGCAAAAAAGGGAGGCTTTGGTCAACCACGAACACCATTTGTATTCATTGTGCATTCCTAATTATGCAACTGAACCTCCTTAGAACAAATTTCTTCTGAGAAAGAAAGGTAAGTGGTACATACATAACTTTTCTGTAACATACAACATCCTGCAATGTGTGCTCAGCTACAGAGAACTGGGCTCACAAAAACAGAAAAATTCCACATCTAGGATAAAACAGAATCAGTGGGGAAAAAACATCACTGATATTAGGAAGGGTATGATTTCACTTTCAAATTTTTAACTCCGAGCAGACCATTTCACCCATTTTTCATGGGTAAAAATGGATAAACAGTTTTAGATATATAAATATAAAAATATTGTGTTTTCTGTAAGGAGTTCTGAGAAAAAGACAAAATAACAATATTTAATAAATAATTACATAAAGACTGATTTGCCCCTCTCAAGGAATTAACTGATTTACTGCCTTTTTAGCTAGATCAATACAAATTAAACCATTAAATTTAGCTTATGCTGAAGAAATCTTCCTGAGTTAAGAGCTTCTCCTGTGAACAGAAGGATGTTTGTCATATATTTCAAAGTTATTTAACATTGTTGTCTTAAAAGAATAATTTTCTTTAAAAAATATTTTATATGCCTTAAAGTCATTGATTTTTTTGCTCATCACTAAAGCTTACCTCGCTTGTTGGCACTTTTCTTCTCCCTGGAAAACTTTGACATACAATTTATTTATTGTAGTTTCACAGTTGTTTCTGCTTCATTTGTCACTAAGTTCTCCTTACACAAGTGCAGAAGTATGCAACAATGAAAAATAATGGCAGGAAAACACTTAAACAAACATTTCCAAGGCTGCAAGAGAGTTTGGTCTGGCATGAGAGAAAAGGATGAAAGTTCAGGTCATGGGGGTAAAATTGGTTCCTTATTTTTCTTCTAAACTGTTTTCCCCTCTTCTCAGTGATACCATAAAACAAAAGCTACTACTAAGATAAAACATTAAGGCACTGCTTCAGTGAATTTATGTAGACCTATATTCCAGGAACTGCTGCAACTAAGAAAGAAGCCACTTTTACTTTGTGAGGCCAAACTTCATCAAATTTTTAAGGAATGATGCAACTAAGGTAACTTGTAATAAAAATAATTTTGCAATTTTTAGTTCACTAAAATGCACCTTGAGCGCCTGACCAAGACAGATCTGTTAGGTTTTGCTTTTGAAGTGTCTACAAGTGATGGTCATTTATCACATCCCCACTGAAAGCTCTCAGCTCTAAGAGGAAAAATATTACCAGTCACTTTGCTGAGTGTGAAGACAGATGAGAGTTAGCAGTCCTCATTTGGGTGCTTTGAGGGAAAAATCAAGGTCACTCACTTTAATCAGCTGTAGCAAATAGAGTTTGGACATTGATTTCAGCTGCAGGTTGCCTGCTTGCAGCTAGTGCAGGGGTCACCTGGCACCCAGGAGAAATGAGTTTCTGCCTGCACTTACCTCCTCTTCCACTTCTTTCTAGTACAAAGCCAAACAAAGCATCTTAAAACTACTTAACGCTGCTTGACTGGAAAGAAACAGAAGTATTAAAGGTTAGAAAGATTTGAAAAACCCTTTTAGAAGTAACCATCTCATGCTTATCATTTACTGTCTTTTATTTCAGCCCAGAAACTAACTGTACTTTTGTGAATGGGTTTAGGTACATGTTAGCAAGTCAAAAATGGATGAATGGGCAATTTATGAACAAATCTGAACTTCAAATTCACAGGCACACCTCTGTTGCAATATCTCCTGAGAAAGCACTTCAGCAGTGCAGGGATCCCCTTAGCTCTGAGATGGTTCTGCACAGGGCTTTGCTGCCTTCCACGCTCTCCTGACTCAACAGAAAGCTCCCAGTTATTGCCTTCCTCTCTTTCCTCTTCAAGAAGAAGATAATGAACTTCCCATGGTACGATATGCAAATGTGGAGGACCAGGCAAAATGGTATGTGGATGAGTGAGGAGCTGAAAACCAAGGTGAAATAGCCTTTTAATATTTTAAACAATATACATATAAAGATTCATGTGGCATTAGCCAAAAGCAAAACTATATTGATTTTTTTTGTGTGATTTTACTACTGTATTATACATAGTTTCCCTTTTGTGCAAAAGTCTGTTCTAAACAGAAATTTGGGTCCAAAAATCGACTCAAATATCTAGGCAGCTAAACACCCAGAGATATACAGCACTGACTCCAGTGGGACATGCGTGCATAAAGACTGTTGTAGAACTGAGCCATAGTACTTAGCACTGGAATGGTTAAGGACATATCGGGGATGTCTTGAGTTGAAGCTGCCTAAATATGTTTGAATTATTAGTGGGTTAGCACAGAAAGCAGGAGAGGCTACTTAAGCATTTCTTACCCTGTTCAAGTTGTTTATCAAGTTCAGCCAAAGTTAAATGTTATGTTCAATGCACTCGAAGTTTTATAGGTGGTATGGGGATAGATACATGAAGGGTTGTGCTACTTCTGCTTGTATTCAGCAATTGCTAACCTTCTTTTGCTCATTATCTAAAGCTGGTCTCCATGGGTCTCAACTATTTGGGACACATACATTTAGCAACACCCCTATGTTAATATGGCTCTCCTGAGATCACAGCTGGGACACATAGTTTCTGTAGCTGCTTATGATTAGACTAAGACTTTTCTCTTTCCAGCTTTTATTCCTTATGTCACTGTAGAATCACAGAGCCTAGTTTTGCAACTTATGCCCACTTAAATTCTGGAGACATCTCAGGGAGGGGGTGGTTTCTTGATTTTATTTTTTTATTTTCTTTTAGTCCTTCTGTTATCGAAATAGTTTTTACTGTAAAGACTTTTACACCACTGTTATTCCTGAAGGAATAACAAAGCAATATGTTCACATCTACCTTCTCTTGTTCTCTTATTGTGAAAAGGGAAGGTATGTTCATCACTGCATTGATACCAGAGGGTACCATTTGTTTAAAGCTGCCATCCAAGTTGCTCATACAACAGCTACTTAACCTGCTTCAGTTGAAATCTGCTGTGCTGCTGTAAACTGACTGAGTACTGGATATGCTCTGAATCCACTTATTTTAATTAAAAAAAAATGATAAAGTGTACCAGATGAGTATCTCCATCACCAGATCCAAAGGGATGTGCTTCCTGAGGGAGCCTTCTTTGGGGGACTATAATTTCCTGCATCAACATGGCTAGATTTCAAAAAGGATGCCCAATGCCTGAAAGTGGGCTCCTAGGCCAGTACAGATACAACTAGAAGTCCTGGAATCCTCAGATTCTTTACACAGGTGAAAGTCTTCCACAAATTTTTGTTCTTGACTTGCTGTATCTAGGTTTGACCTTCCTGCATCCAACATGCATATTTGTACATACACGCACAGTCTTTCAAACCGATGGTATTTCTCTGCTGCTGTAAGCGGTGCACTATTTTCTCTCTTCCATATGAGAGGAGGCTGTGTTACTGTTCTTTGATTCCTTTTGCAGTATTCATCATGCCTGCCCCCAAAAGGCAAAGCCCTTATCTTGTGGCTGCTTTAGCGCAGCCAGTTTTCTGTCTCCCTGTTAGACAGAGTACACGTATACATCTGCAAATGTGTATATAGATGTTGGTGTACTGAGTGAAGAGACATACTGAGTGTTTTCACGTGGGGGTCGTCTGTACCTCCTGGCAGAGGACAAATCAGGAGAGGTGAAAGGCTATAAGAAAGTTCTCTGGTACTAAGTGAATTGGTGTTGTTTCCTATTTAGTAAAGAAAAAATATCTGCAATTCATATTGTTTAAACATATTTATTACTTGCAAGGATTTTTCTTAGGTGAAGTTTTTAGTTTCATTCTGTTTAGTACTGTCCTTGCTAAGATCCTCCAAAAACTAGTTGATCCACATTCTTCCTGTTTCGCTTTTCTGGAAAAATCTGGAGACATGCATTGAAGTTTTGATGCCTGTCATATCTTGAAAGACTATCGGAACATCACATGTGAAATAAAAAGGAAATTAGCTACACATCCCTAACATCTCCCTCTTAAGGGGGACAGAGGGCCCAATACGCAGACCTGACCCATCCCACAGGGAAGTCTGCTGCCTCCCTGGGGCCCAGGTAAAAGACATTACCAGGAAACTCCCTGGTCTGGTTCGAACCTCTGATTATTACCCATTGCTGGTTGTGCAGGTTGGCAGTGATGAGATTGCAGAGAGGAATCCAAAGGCAATCAAAAGGGATTTCAGGGCACTGGGACGATTAGTAGAAAGATCGGGAGCACAGGTGGTGTTTTCCTCGATCCCTTCAGTGGCAGGGAAATACACTGAAAGGAACAGGAAAACACACCTGGTTAATACGTGGCTCAGAGGCTGGTGCCATAGGTGGAATTTGGGGTTTTTTGATCATGGGGAGGCTTACACAGCACCGGGCTTGCTAGCGACAGATGGTGTCCAGCTATCTCAAAGGGGTAAGAAAGAGAATCCTTGCTCATGAGTTGGCAGGGCTCATAGACAGGGCTTTAAACTAGGTTCGAAGGGGGTAAGGGATAAAACTAGGTGCACCAGAGATGAGCCTGGGGGCAGCGTGCCGATGTTAGGGGTGGATTCGATGACCCAGCTCAAATGCATCTATGCCATCGCACGCAGCATGGGCAATAAACAGCAGGAGCTGGAAGCCATTGTGCAGCAGGATAGATATGACTTAGTCGCCATCACGGAAACATGGTGGGACGACTCCCATGACTGGAGTGCTGCAATGGATGGCTACAAGCTCTTCAGAAGGGATAGGCGAGGTAGAAGAGGTGGTGGGGTGGCTCTCTATGTTAGGGAATGTTCTGACTGTTCAGAGCTACACGATTCTGATGACAAGGTGGAGTGCTTATGGGTGAGGATGAGAGGGAAAGCCAATAAGACAGATATTGTGCTGGGAGTCTGTTATAGACCACCCGACCAGGTTGAAGAGATGGATGAATCGTTCTACAAGCAGCTGGCAGTAGTCTCAGAATCGTGTGCCCTTGTCCTTGTGGGGGACTTTAACTTTCCAGACATCTGCTGGAAATACAACACAGCAGTGAGTAAACAATCTAGGAGGTTCCTGGAGTGTGTGGAAGATAACTTCTTGACACAGCTGGTGGGTGAGCCAACCAGGGGAGGAGCCTTGCTAGATCTGTTGTTTACGAACAGGGAAGGATTGGTGGGAGGTGTGATGGTCAGAGGCCGTCTTGGGCTTAGTGACCATGAAATGATAGAATTTTCAATTCTTGGTGAGGCAAAGAAGGTGGTCGGCAAAACCACCACTATGGACTTCTGGAGGGCTAACTTTGGCCTCTTCAAGGCACTGGTTGAGAGAGTCCCTTGGGAGACGGTCCTGAAGGGCAAAGGGGTCCAGGAGGGATGGACATTCTTTAAAAAGGAAATCTCAATGGCTCAGGACCAGGCTATTCCCATGTGCAGCAAGCCGAACCGCTGAGGAAAACGACCGGCCTGGCTGAATGGGGAGCTTTTGCTAGGACTTAAGAAAAAAAGGAGAGTTTACCATCTCTGGAGGAAAGGCCGGACAACTTGGGAGGAGTACAGGGATCTTGTTAGATCATACAGAGAGAAAATTAGAAAGGCGAAAGCTCAGCTAGAACTAAATCTGGCCACTATCGTAAGGGACAACAAAAAATGTTTTTACAAATATGTTAACAGTAAAAAGAATCCCAAGGAGAATATCTTTCCTTTAATGGATACAGAAGGGAACGTAGCAACCAGTGATGAGGAAAAGGCCAAGGTACTTAATGTCTTCTTTGCCTCAGTCTTTAGTAGTGAGTCCAGTCATCCTCAGGGTACTCTACCCCATGAGCTGGAAAGTAAGGATGAAGAGCATAACATACCCCCCTTAATCCAGGAGGAATTAGTTAGGGACCTGCTACGCCATCTGGACACTCACAAATCTATGGGACCTGATGGGATCCATCCAAGAGGACTGAGGGAACTGGCAGAGGTCCTTGCCAAGCCACTCTCTATCATCTATCAGCGTTCCTGGTCAACAGGGGAGGTCCCAGAGGACTGGAGGCTTGCCAATGTGACTCCCATTTATAAGAAGGGTCGGAGGGAGGATCCGGGGAACTACAGGCCTGTCGGCCTGACCTTGGTACCGGGGAAGATTATGGAACGGTTTGTCTTGAAAGCACTCACATGGCAACTCCAGGATAAGAGGGGGATCAGGCCCAGTCAGCATGGGTTTACAAAAGGCAGGTCCTGCTTGACCAACCTGATCTCCTTCTACGACCAGGTGACCCGCCTAGTGGATGAGGGAAAGGCTGTCGATGTTATTTTCCTAGACTTCAGCAAGGCCTTTGACACTGTCTCTCATGGCATACTCCTTGAGAAGCTGGCGTCTCGTGGCCTGGATAAATGCACTATTCACTGGGTGAAAAACTGGCTGGATGGCCGAGCCCAGAGGGTAGTGGTGAATGGGGTGAAATCCAGTTGGCGGCGGGTCACAAGTGGTGTTCCCCAGGGCTCGGTGTTGGGCCCCATTCTGTTTAATATCTTTATTGATGATTTGGATGAGGGGATTGAGTGCACCCTCAACAAGTTTGCAGATGACACCAAGTTGGGAGGGAGGGTTGATCTCCTTGAGGGTAGGGAAGCTCTACAGAGAGATCTGGACAGGCTGGATTGATGGGCTGAGGCCAATCGTATGAAGTTCAACAAGGCCAAGTGCTGGGTCCTGCACTTCGGTCACGGCAACCCCATGCAGCCCTACAGGCTTGGGGAAGAGTGGCTGGAAAGCTGCCCGGCAGAGAAAGACCTGGGGGTGCTGGTTGACAGCCAGCTGAATATGAGCCAGCAGTGTGCCCAGGTGGCCAAGAAGGCCAATCGCATCCTAGCCTGTATCAGAAACAGTGTGGCCAGCAGGAACAGGGAGGTAACTGTTCCCCTGTACTCGGCACTGGTGAGGCTGCACCTTGAGTACTGTGTTCAGTTTTGGGCCCCTCACTACAGGAAAGACATTGGGGTGCTGGAGCGTGTTCAGAGAAGGGCAACCAAGTTGGTGAGGGGCCTTGAGCACAAGTCTTATGAGGAGCGGCTGAGGGATCTGGGGTTGTTCAGTCTAGAAAAGAGGAGGCTGAGGGGAGACCTTATCGCTCTCTACAACTACCTGAAAGGAGGTTGTAGTGAGGTGGGTGCTGGTCTCTTCTGTCAGGTGTCTGGAGATAGGACAAGAGGAAATGGCCTCAAGTTGAGGCAAGGGAGATTTAGGTTAGATATTAGGAAAAATTTTTTTACTGTGAGGGTTGTCAAACATTGGAATGGGCTGCCCAGGGAAGTGGTTGAGTCACCATCCCTGGAGGTATTCAAAAAGCGAGTGGACAGGGTACTCCAGGGCATGGTTTAGGGGGCATGGTTAATGTTTGGACTCGATAATCTTGAAGGTCTTTTTCTAACCGAAATGATTCTATGATTCTATGATTCTATCTGTTCCATTACCTTTTCAAATTTACATGCGTGTTGGAAGAACAAGCAATTCAGATATTGCCTATTTCTGTAGTGTCCCTGACTTACAAGGCTGTGAGGGCGGGGATAGATAGCAGTGATGTTATCAACCTCCAACAATAGTATGAAATAATATATACCAAAATACATAAATAATGAGGCAATGGTTTTTTGTCTCCACTCTCCTTTCACTATAAACTTTAGAACTAGTTAGACCATCTGTAGTTTGACAACCAGACATTCATTTATTAATTAGCTCACAAGAGTGCTGTGGTCATATCTTCTGTCCCTGAAATCCAGCTCAGTGGGAGGGAGAGAGACACTGAAATGGTGTCAATGAAGCACACAAATGTGAGAGTAAAACCAGCTGTTCAGGGTGCAGCCCACTTTGCATGGAGAGCAGTCTGACATATAGTATATACTGGATCAATTCCCCCAGTTGTTGCATTAGATGCATAAAAAACTGAAGAAAGGCTGAACTGCTCTCCAGCTCCTCTCCTCCTTCCCTTTTTATCACCCAGCTGTGAGAATTCATGCAGACAGTTTTATTTATGTAGAGTTATTCCTGTTTTGTGGGATAAAGCTCTTAGCATGTCACAGCCTCCTAATGGGTGATACTTTGCAGTTAGGGAATTTAGTCAAAATTCTTTTCTGTCTTCCTCTCTCCTTTCCCTCCTCCCTTGTCTGTCTTGAACTTTATAATAGATATATCTGAAAAAACTATGAAATAATTGCTGAAAACTTGCTTTCTTTTAAGGTTTAGTACAGTCATTGCAAGAAAGTATGTGTAATGTATATATTGGTATAATTTTTAATATGTTGCATATATTTTATAACTTTTGCATGATGTTGATATTTCCTGTGTAACGGGTGGCCACATGTGGTGCATATGCACTACCACGCTGAGGGCTTATTGACACTCAGATATATAGCTGGTAACTGATACTTTAAGAAATAAACAAAGATACTCTTCATCCTATCCATTCTTCTATTTACTGGCACTGCAAATGTGCAAAAGTATTCATAAGTATTAAATCACTATACTGGTGTAGTATGTATTTCTCTGCAAAAAATATATAGAGTCTTCAGTACAACTTAGAGCATCAAGTCAAATTTTGATAGTTTAGAAATACATTGACTTGAGTATGGTTTTAGACTGTGCAAATTTCAAAGGAACATATTTCTATTAGGCATGACTTCTCTTTGTTTACTGTCTATTCAATCTGTCTTTTAATTTGTGCATAGTTCCTTTGTGGTTCTCTATCAGATCAGAGAAGCTCTTTAAATTCTAGGATTTACAGACTGTGCACCTGGTCTTTGCAGAGCAAGTCCTGAAAGTGGTAAAACACTGCAAACCATAAGGCTTGGGTTTGCTGCTCTATCCTTTCTTGGGGGGCGGGGGGGGGGGGGGGGCGGGGGCAGGGAGGCAGGGCAGGGAAGGCCCAGGCAGGAGGGGAGGAGGGGGGAAGGGGAAAGGAATGAAGGTCTTTTGCCAAGTTCAGAACAATTGGTTGAATTTGATTGTTGAATGCTAAATTACTGTAGGGCTTGACTTAATTGCCACATCCTGGAATAACTCTTGAGTATACAGTGGAATAAAGATTTTTAGTCTTATGGTTTGTTAGTTGAAGGTTTTTTCATTTTTTCTTTTTTCTCTTCTTTTTTTCTTTTCTTTTTGGCAGAGTTCACTTTGATAAATTCTCTTCCCTCCTTACAACTAAGAACAAAAATATTTTAGAAGTGAACACTGAACTCCTTTGCCTAGCCAAAGTCTTGCAAAGGAGCTAACAAAGAAGTCCACTATTTCCTTCCAGTTCTTCAGCTGGTGTCTGGCAAGTCTGTAATCCAGTAATAACCTAAAAATCCCAGTGAAATGAGAGGTCAGTACCTAGAAAAGGATAGAGCTTGGCTACCACTTCTTAAATGACCCTGTAGGCTCCAGAACATCTGGGAAATGCCAAAATATAGGGTTCTGCCATCCCCCAAAACACTCATTAAGTGTGGGGCTGGGGAAGATTAAAACAGTAAAAAGCCATGGAACACAGAAGGAATACACCTGATTCCCTTTCTTTTTCTTCCTTTCTTACTTTGCACGTCTTCCATTCTCTCTCTCTGTCTGTCCCTTTTTCTAAAGTAGAGAAATGTAGTAATGTGATCAGAAAACTTAAGTAAATAGTACTTCAAAAAGATTTTAGTTCTAGGGTTGAGTGAAGATTTAGTAAAGAGGATATGATATTTTGTGTTATGAGTTCATCCCATTAGCATCATATAATGCTGTGGAATCTGCTATAAACCAGCATTCTAATCCATAAGATAAATATTTTTTAGTTCTGTAAGCAATATTGTGAATGAGAACATGCAGCTGAAACAAATGGTGATAAAACTCTATTTTCACCAGGTCATATCAGCATGAAATATGTGTTCTGTCATTTATAACAATAAAGGGGTTTATTATTAAAGAGTTGTTTATTCACACACATTACAATTTTATATAAAAATCACAAAAATTTGGCTTAAAAGAACAAATAACATTTGCAAACACTATGCAGCTGTTAATGTCCATTTATCATTGTGATTTTGTTTTGTTCATAACCTGGCAGCCAGAGATTTGCTCTCCATGGGCTTTGCAGAGGTTAGCAAAAGTCTTTCTTGTGATTTCAAAGGCTCTATTCCTGTCCCTAAAAAGAGCTTGACATCTTTCAGGACATAGTCCAATTTGCTAATACCAAACTATTCTGTATAAATATATATTTCAGATGTGTTTTCAGATGAGGTATTATATATATATGAATGTTTATATATAATGCTAAAGATGGAGATTCTTATGCATTTTTGGTTCTGACTTTCTTGTGGACTCTTAAAAATCTGTCTCCCATATCAAACACCATTTTAGAGTTTGGGCTTTATTTTGATGATCTATTAGAATGGTATAGTAAAGCAGTGGGATCAATTGATTATATGGTTAAACAACTTCATTTGTATTTCATACTTCTTTTGGAAAAGATCTAGTATGGTGGAATGACTATGTGTGATCTCAGTTCCTTTCAAAACTGGAGAAATAATAATGTGGTGAAGGATTTATCTAGCTATAATAGGAAACAACAATGAAACAACTGATTTTATTTTCCAGATTTCTTTGACAAGAGTCTGTGAATGTGCTTGTGTGTATATGCAAAGTAAACACTATTATTTTTAGAGGTTACTTGCAAATGAGAGAGACTCTGGGGTTTTGTTTAGGAAGCAGATAAAACTACTTTTTTTTTTTTACTCCTCACATTTAGGAATGTCAGGTTATATTAACCTTTTCTTCTTATTTTGCCTTGAGGGCAGGAAGAACCAGAGTGAGACATTTCACAGTTGGGGTTTTTTTTCCAGAAAGAAGAAAACATGTAATATGAAGGTGCTCACTTGAGTGTGACCTCTAATTTCAGCAGAGAAAAAAGTGAATTTCCAATTTAGATATTAAGTAAGGATTGTTTTTTTCAGAGAGACTTGGAAACTGGTGGGGTCAGTTGTTTGCATGGAAATAAAGGTTACACTTCTTTGACAACCTCACACTGAGTATGTGTAAGTCTATATGAATTGTTTTGAGAAGAATTCTGGTATAAACTGGTTAGCATTTTCACAGAACTAAAGCAACCAAGGGGAAGAAGGAAGATTTTCTCCTGTGTAATCCTAGATCATGTTCTCTGTCTTCTTGACCTTTGTTCATTTAGCCTATCAGGGCCCAAACTTTTCCATATTATAATGATTTGCAGCATTTTCCATCTCTTCTGAGTTGTTGTTTGATTTTGTCAAGTTCAGTCGTAAGTCCTGCAGAGAGTGTTAAAGATGAGCTTTACATTTAAACTGCTACAAGGAATACCTCCCCAAGGAATTACACACATACATTTCAGTCTAATGCTGTTGTCCGAGATAGTCTTCATCAACTTCTACAATTTCTACCTGTGCCACTGTTTTAACTTTTGAAGAGACTTGGCTCATTTGTTTGACTACTAGTGAGTGAATTAACATGGTAATGACCTAATTTTGTAATAAACATTTGGATACTATGACATACAACAGCAAGACTGTCTTAAAGCCAATAAAAAGGTTTCCTGAAACAAAAATTATAATATCAACAGCAGTTAGTTTTCCAAGATGTACCTCTTTCTAATTATGACTGTTACTGGAAATGCAGGGAATAAAATAATAGACATGCTATTTTATATAGCAGAATGAAAATAGACCTAAAATATTAATGTCCTTCAACTTTCAAGAGTACAGAGCAAAAACTTGATTTGTTAGATTTAATTCAGTGTTTTTAAATACATCATTAAACAGTTCAACATTAATTTGTCTTCCAGCTTTAACAGGGTGAGAAAACTAGCTTATATTTTTCTCTGATTGTTATTCTTCTTTTTTAAGAAATGATCTACTGCTCTACTTGAGATACAAAGTTTGTACGAGGACAAGCATAACTTTTGTTCCAGATCGACTTTTATTCCAAGTATGTGACTACAGTGATGTAAAGCACATAGGAATATATAACTTTGATTAACATTTACAGATTTTTTTTTTAAAAATACATATATCTTATCTTTCCATACTCTACATTTTTCAGACTTTTACATGCATTATTCAGTATTCCTTCAATAAGGCAATGGAGGGAACAGTCAGTTTCTTTGCTGAACACCATTTCATCTGGAATTCCTAGAATACTATTTTTTAACACTGTGTTAGAGTGTGTTGTAACAGATGGCTCTAGAAATACTTGAAGAACATACTTAGAGTAAAACTGTTCTTCAAAGAATACACAAATACTATATTTTGATGGGCAAAGCAAAATAATTTACTATTTTAAAAATACATACATACTAACATTTATGACCACAATTAATCAAGTTTATGTAAGAGTTTTAGTGTAACTATAGAATATCAGTCATGTTTATAAATCTCATGCTAATAGCATTCCTTAGTATTCCAGTTCTTTTATGTCCCTGCCTTGAAGTCTTTATTCTTGCAAACTTCTCGCTCATGCTGGTTTGTACTCGCGAGTGAAACATTAGCAATGAACCACTATAAATACACTCAAGTTCTGTCCCCCTTACACTGATTTTTTTTTTTTAATTGCTCTTCAGTTTTAGTTCTTCTTGAGACTCCAATGAACTGCAAAAGCTTTGAGATTATTTTTCTAGTTTCTTTTTGAAAGGGAAGGTACTTAACATTTTATCCTACTGTTTATGAAACACCACTATATTCTGAAATGAAGTATCTCACATTACATGTGTGTTTATATATTATATTTCGGCTTTACATTCAAGAAGTCTCCCAATGTATTGTCAGATGTCTGTGTGCTCTGGAAAGTCCAACTCCTGTACATGCTTGACTTTGCATCCATAATGATGTTCTTAGTGACATAATAGTGTATGTGCACATTTAAAGATTTTTTAATACTGAAATGTAATGCTGAAAAAATGATCCTACTTTATTATGCTACTTGCTTGTTGATAGTCTCACATAAAATGGACAGACGAAAAAGCCAACAAGCTATTTTCACCACTTCTTTCATGATGCATCTAATCAATCTCAAACTATTCATCAATGTAAACAGTAATTTTTAAATCAGTCTTTTAACAGATCTGCAAAAAACTTCATCAGATGTATACAGCCTTCCTTGAATTTAATAGGTTGATGCTGAAAAAAATGGTGTGGCTATCAAAGACACTATACCTATAATAACAGGGAATTTCAAAGGAACACTGCTGCTTCAATCTCTGATTCAGAAGAGTACATTATATGGTATTGCAGAGTTATACCTAACAGTTCTTAGACCTTTTAACTAAGTTCATTGCAACTTGAGTAATTTCCAGTATCACTGAAATACAGCAAAGAGTATTCAGTAAGTACTCAGTACCAATCTTGGAAAATGTCCTCAGGAAGTGGCTATTAATAATATTTTTGATGTTACAGCTCTGAGCTATTAGTATGTGGTCTCAAATTCCTATGAATTAGAAGTTTTAAATGTAAATGCACTTGCTTGTTACCTGGCTCCTACTGCTAGTATCTTGTAACTTATGTTAGAAAAATTCCCCTTTTGTTGTGAAAGAACTGTAAATTGTGGTATCATTAATACATAGACAAACTATGTGAAATTCACTGTCTTCAGAAGTATTTCTTTAACAAGGAAAAATGACTTCTTTGTAAATAACTAGGTAAGCCCTGTACTGGTAGTCATAACAAACAGATGGAAATAAAAATATGTTTCTAATAACCATGTCTTCACAGTGCGATTACAGCAAGACACAGAACATTGTAAACAACATTTTTATCTGCCAAAACATGAATTTGGAGTGATGCTTTTCTTTTATAACAGATGACCCCAAAAACATGCAAAGCAGCAACACAAATTTGCTCCTCATATTTGCTTTGCATATTAGAGATGCCATCAACTACAACTGGAAAGAAAAAAAAAACAACAACCAACAAAACGGAGAACAACAAACAGCCTTTGTTACTCCAGATTTTGGTATTTAAATGACGAAAAAAATAATTTTAAACAGCTTGGTTTTAAAATGCATTTTAAAAGCATTTATTAGTGATTCTAATCACTTTTGCATTTTAGAACAAAAATACTCTAGTTTATCTTAAAATTAAATTTAATAGTATCTTCTGCCTGAAGATCCAAAGCTACTTTACAAGCATAGGAATACAAAACATCATGCACCTTTCCAGATAGGTAAGGCAGCAGCTGACCCTGGAAATACTAGCACAGGTTGGGGAACTCAAGCAAATGTGCCCTGCATTCAACCAGCTCCAGTGTCCCTCTTGTACATCCCCTACAGCAGGAGCTCAGTATGGAAACAACCCCAGGTGCTTGGGCCAGAGGCTTGTAGGCCCAGTTCAATTTATTTGTGCATTCTCTGCACCAGCTGCACCGTATCGCTGGGAAAATGGATGAGGATGAGAAAGAGATGATGGCCACAGCAAGAAGAAGGGAAGAAAACAAACAAGAAATGGAAGATGCCCATGAGCAGCTATTGAACATTGCTTATTTTCTAAGGTTACAAAAATGGCTGGAATACAGTGCTGTAAGGCTACTTGCATTTATCTTTGTTTTGCATATAAGGGAGGTCTGAATACTATCACCTGGGAAGTACTGACTGTGCAAACTATTTGATATGATAGATAGGTAGAGTGCTATTTCAAAGGACAGGTAATCACAAGCATATTCTCTGAAAGTGTAATTACTGAGTACATTAAGAAATTTGCATATTTCTTTTTAATTTCAGTTATTCAAAGTGTAAAAACAAACAAATAGTCTAAATGGACCTTGGACATTGAATATTAGCATATACTTTAAACATATTTAGAAGTTATGAAATTAAACATTGATTGTGGTCTATTTTTACCACCAAATGCAATAAAAACTTTCAGCGGTGCTTTATACAAGACAAAAATCACAGTAGGAAGTTGCTAGATACTTATGTCTGAAAATGATTAATTATTTCTTATTCTTCATTTTTACTCCTGGTTTTCAAAATCTGCAGTTACAAATATAAATCAGTTGCTCACGGTAGGAAAGTGTTGCTTGCCAATGTTTTCTGAATTCCTTTTAATAGCATATTTCTGCACATATGTATTTTCAAATGATTGGGATTTCAGCTGTGTGAAAATCGGCACACTTGTGGAAAAAAAGAAAAAAAATTCAAAGTGTTTTGTTTTGGCATATAGAATGAATGTAAAAGAACTGCTGAAATGGTGCATTATGAATCTAGTCTCCCAGTAAACTACAGGAAATGTGTATGTTAAAATCACATAGGAATTGGAGTGGGGAGATCTAATATATAGTAACAGATAAAAAATACACAGGAGAGAGCTTAACTGTACTCATTTGTACCCACACAAGGCACAGTGGAGTCTCAGAAAAATCTGTGATTCTATATCCTAACAGACCAGCTAATTAAATAATTTAAGGTATTTTCACCTTTTTGCTTATGCATTCTCCTGCATATGCATGAGAACTCTTATCGAAGAATGTATACCAAGGTAAATTCATTTCAAAGTAAAATGAAATGATTCATGAAAGTGAATCTTCTCATCAAATGTAAATACTGAAACATAATAAAGGAAAGAAAAATTTCCATTAATTTCTTTACAGGCTGCTTGGGATGGGACACAATTTCTAACGAGTTCTACGACCTCTCCCTGTAATACTATGTAATACAGTTTTCACTGCAAATTTGAGTGAACTTCTGTCTGCTTTGCTCAAGCAGAGTTGTGAAATAGCCAAAGGCACAGCTACTAGCTCCAAAATAAGGTGGCCAGTTTTCACCCTGCAGGCTGAATCTACAGGCTCAGTGCCTGCAGCACATTTGCATTGCAGTCTATCCATGCAGACTGCAGACCAGGGCAGGACATTTACAGGGGCCAGGGGAATTGCTGGGTTGTTCTGCAAGCCCTTACCTGCTCCTGCGAATTTTTCTGAACTATGTGATTATATTTCTACAAGTCCTTATTGCCTTTACATTTGAAATTATCTCTCTGAAGAAAAACTGATTTTTGCTACACCAGCTTGTCCACAGCAGGCTTGAGTACTATCAGGCACTATTAAGTGCCCAGGTGTGAACACTGAGGCTTTGTCTGTATTGCTAAATAAAATAAACCAGGGCCTATATTCTGGCTCCAAAGCCAAGTAGCAAAGCCTGGGTTGAGTCCACACATCTAAACTTTCCTTTTCATGTCTGCAGCTAGATCTCCTAAAACAGGACAGTCACACTGGAGTCTTCGAAGTCAGAATAGTTCCTGGAGTTTTCTATCCCCCAAGTTATGCCTGAGAAAGCACGAGATGGCCTTGCAGAGCAGGCAGGCACAAGAGAGAATTCACACTATCTCTATATTAGCACACAGACCCATCTTTTTGCCTTTGGCCTCTTTACAAGCTTGCAAGATCCTGGTACAGGACTCATTAAGGCTGGCCCCTACTGAAATCGAGACCATGTGGAAAACGTAATTTGCCTGCTAATTTACTCCTTTCTGGCAATGAGTTGTTGTAGTGCTGTGTCGACCTTATTCTGAATGATCATCTTGTTGGAAAGAAAAGTCATTTGTGCCTACTGAAATGCAAATATATAATGGAAGAGAATAAATTCTTTTCCGGTGGTAAAGGAGACTGACTTATTTCTACACCTTATACTTCAATTCCAGAAGGACTGATCTAGTTACTAGTTCATGGTAGGAATGGTTTCCCAGGTAAAGCTGATCAGATAGGCCTCAATTCTATTCCTTTAGCAGGTCTGTAGCTTTAAATTTGTAGATGATTTCATTAATGTCAATGGGACTCTTCACATTTTTAAAGTTAGAAAGATATAAGGTAGTATCTTCAGAATATGCTTAAACTCTACCCCTCCCCATCTTTTGACAGTTTTCAGTTGTACTTTGATAAGAGGTGCATATTTGCATTAACGCTTCTTGAGATAGTCACTCTTAAATGAAAAAGAATATTGTTTCCTCCATGCCTTCTAATTTGCATCTCATATTTAAGATGCATTAGCCTTCTCTTCAATTAAAAACACAGAATGTGATCTGGAAGTCATGAGCAAAAAGCACAAAATATCATACAAACTATAGAGTGAGTGCTGTACAGATACTTTTGTAGAAATGGGAGGCATCTGTAAATGTTTCTAGAAGAGAACAAAAACACAACATGTGACAGAGAATTTATACAGGATGACATTCTGAGCAGGTCTAGTAAGAATAACCTCTCTTCAACAAGAGACGTGCTATTGATGTGAATTGGTTTATAAGCATTTATAATTAATAGCCATTTATAATTGTTGTAGTTACTGGTGTTGATTTCATTCAGGTGCAAGTTGTGGAAAGCACTGGCACTCCTTTTCAATCCAAAATCATTGGTTTAGATAGCACTGAATGGATTTTTACTTGTCTTCTCATTTTATGCACTGAAATCTTCCTCCAAACAATATGTAGTGTAGGTATTTCTCTTCCTCATCTTGAGGACTGCTTAACAGTTTGGGACATTAAAAATATCTCTAGGCACATTTTTAGCCTGGTTTCCTGAGGAAACAAGGCTTAGGCAGTCATGCTGTCTGTGTGTCTGTGTCTCTCTCACTAGTACCCTGGAGTCCCTTGGACAGTTTCAACAAAACTTGACAAAGACATTGAGTTTTCAAAGATATTAAGCTCTTTCAACTGGCCTGCACAAAATATTGCCCAGGGGCCTCATTCAGGCTCCAGAGCTGTTTGTTTGATCCATCAGAGTTGAGTTGTTCTGTTTAGGCTCACCCAGCAGCCAAGAAACAGCAACCAGCCGGGCAGTCAGCTCACGGAGACCTGCGATTTTCACCAAGCCACAGTGCATGTTGTTTCTTGCTGGGCTGTCAGGCCAAGAAAAGATAGATAGGAACGTGATGGGTTCTGGGCAGGCACATGCAGGAGTAAAGATATGGCTGTGTAGGACTACAGGGCACTGGGATTCAACCATTCTATAAAATAAATATTTAAAAAAAAATCAAGAACAAAGCCTCTATAGCATTATTCGTCCCTTGTCACAGAACTACTTAAACGATGAAACAAAACACAGGGTTCAATATTCACTTGCTAGCTTCCATAGTTCTCAAAACTATCTGCACAATATATCTGTTAGGAAGCAAAAATTATCTAAAAGCTACAGGAACAGACACGCACATCCAAAACACGCATGCATGTGCATCTCTCTCTATATATGCATACTTGCATATGAATGCACTAATCCTGTAACCTTCATAATCTGATGTACATAGTCCATATAAAGAACCTCAAATTCTGTGTTCTCATTATTTCCAGTGCAGTTTGGCAACAGGACACTCATTTGTTAATTCACTCATAGATGGTGGAGCAGAGTATTTGACCACTAAGATTAGGGTCAAGCCCACCAATTTTACTGTAAAGCTTACTGATGTGGTTTGTATAAATAAAATTTTTGGATAAACTATGTTATTTGTCACCAGCAGGGCTCATATTACATAATTACAATGTGAGCTGCAAGTAAGCTTCGCAAGAGCAATGGTGTCACAGAAACATTCTAATAGTTCTAGTAAGCAGCTTTGTTTCAGAAAAAAAGTCAGAAACTATTTCACAAATTTCTTTCATTGCCAAAAATCTATCTTAAAATGTGTTAACCATTTGCCTTTACTCTTTACCGTGAACTGCTGTCTGTCTTTGGTTAAGAACTAAGTGATTGGAGCCAAATGTTTAAGGCAACAATTTAATATTTTTGTTTCATTTCATGAAAAGTCCATATTAAAAATGAAGAAAAAAATTGAAGGGAAGGAAAAATAAAAGCATTCGGAGGGCACAGCAGAGTGGACAGCAAATGTCCCGTAAGTAACGCCAGCAGGCAGGAAATAACATATATTAAATTCAAAGCAGCCATTCGTGTCTTCAGTCTCTCCAAGAATGCTAGTACAAATCCAGCTGGCACCTCAGGTAGGTTCTCCAGCCACATCTGCCTGACTCATTTGGCTGTGTCTGATGCTTTTTTTTTTTTTCCTTAAGGAAAGGTCTAAATGCTGAGAAAAGTATAATTCATTTATTTCAGGATTTCAAGGAACAGATAATCCACCACGTGGCAACATTTCTCCTCATCAGCTTTTTCCTACTGTTGTAATGCTGAGCAGGAACAACTGAACAGCTATGACTGCCATGCTTCATATTATTTAGAGAGGCATGGCTGAATTTCCATCATGTGTTTGCACTGTGGTTTTCCTTATCCAGCAAGATGCCCAGTTACTAGCTTGAAGAAATGCTAACTTCTTGCTGTTGCACCTAGAAAGTCCTGAAGCAAAGATAGTAGTACATCAGCAAGCTAATAGGTGTTAGTTCTGACCATATAAAGCACTAGCTGGTTAGCATCAAGTTGGTCCAAAACATTTTTATAAGATACTAGAAATCAATTTACATCACAAATTATTTGGCCAGATCCCGCCTTCATTTAATTCTGTTGACTTTTGGCTTAAAATCAGGAAGGATTTGGATAACTGGCTAGAAATGGGCTGTAGCCTCAACATGTGAATCTAAATTTTCAAATGCCTCTAACTTGGAAGTGGAGCTTTGTTACAAGCTGTCTTTCTTTGTAACAGCAGGACAACATGGGATTATGGAATTTAAATGCTTTATATTTTGGTTACAGGTTTTTCAGCTCATGAAAGTACAAGCTATTTGTCTACTTGAAATAAACATCTTTTGTATATTTGCCTGCATGCAGTCACCCTGGAAAACTGTATATAAATTCCCAGTTCAGTTTGAGTAACAAGTGTCTATGTGAAACCTCAAAATTAGAATACTCTATTGCACAAAAAAGGAACATTAGAAATAAAGAAATGCATTATTCGATCTCTTTCTTTATGTCTGCACAGCATCAGGCAAACAACCAGCTCTCAATAAACCATAAGAAATAACAAATAAGCACAGGAGAGTACAACTGAAATAATCCTAAAGAATTAAGGCCAAGTAATTACAGCTTTTTAGATATATTGACTATAAAGGAGTGTTTTCCTTGAGGGAACTTGAGGTTAACCATACGGCATACTGACCTAATCTTCAAAAGTACAAGAATGAGAGGCTTTTTATGAAGCATGGCATTGCTATCCACATCTGTGACTCAGGAGAAAAAATTATGTAGCTCTGTAGATAATTTGGTAGTCTTTATTAATAAATGTAGTTATGCAGGTTAATATTACGGCAAACATTCAAGTATAATGTTTTAGGATATAAACTGAGCAGTGATGGAGCCAGGAAATCAAGTCCCCTATGTAGAACAGTGATTCATTGCAGTATGAATCATTTATGTCTAAAAGCAGAACTGGTGCTATTGTGTTTTGCATTGTGTCAATATTTCCATGGTAAGTCATTGTTTTCAGGGCTTCTATCCAAGGAAAATGGATTTTTTATTAAAACTGGTACAGAAAACACCAGGCCAACAGCACAAATATTAATTACTGTAAGTAATAGGTGTTTTCCTATGCAAAAGTAATTTAGGTCATTTTTATAGATGTTCAAGACAAATTTGATTTTCAAGTGAATATTTGAACCATATTTAGATTTTTTGAACTTGAGAGGAAAAAATCTGTGTATTCAAATGTATCTCATTATTTAGCTTTTATATTTTTGTTCATTCTTTCCACTATCTTTTCTCCCAATCCTTTCTACTTTGCACCACAGACTTGTTTGCTTCATGATTTGTTTAGCTACAGGTGTAAACCCAGTGGACTTCTGAGGGCCTGATTCTTTGGTCAAAACCAGCAGACTTTTAGTTCCCTGTGTGTTCCTTGTAATTGGATTTATACTTATGGTTGATTTCCTAAACATTTCATAACAGATATAATGAAAATCTGGGCTACAACTATAAATGTTCTTAGTCCACAGGTTTTAATCAAACCTTCATGATCAGAGCAAAATCTTTCTCAGTAATGACAGTACATGAATAGCTCTAGATTTGCCAGACAGTTTGAACCTAGGTTTCATTGTTTTCAGGCTGGCATATAACTGGGATAACTAGAAATTCAGGTTTGACAAACTCCTACTCCTTAGCAAAATTAGAGGGATGGAGGTGGAGGAGATTTTTCTGTCCAGTTTCAGAACTGGTTAAACTGGACATTTCTATGTAAGTTACCCATGTATTAAACCCCAGTAATATATCCGTATGATTTGAAGATTTTCCACCATGAAATGATTTTTTTTTTCTTAACTCCTTTTCTCCAGATTTCAGTGCTTTGGGCTCTTGTATCCATGCATTTCACTACCAGACACCTACCCTGAAATAAGTAGGGGCTGTCTGACACAGTTTGGTGAAGGTGGGGGGAATTTAATAAATGTCGAAAAAGATTAATAGTAGTAGGGCATCATTATGCATTCTGAGTCCTGTGAAACTTCTTTATTATAGTACAGTCTATCCTGTGAATATTTGAAATGTTCTGGTCTAATTGAATGGGGTTTTGTCTCTGGGGTTCTATTTTGATTCTTTTTCTTATTGGTAGGATGCAAAACAGGTCAAGTTTATGCAAAAAAAAAAATCTACCTTACACAAATTTTTGCAGAGATGAACTTTTACCTCTGAAGATGTTATGGGATTTAGAAACTTTTTGCTTTCTCAGATATGTTGTTTTATTTTCACCTTACACAGACTTGCACAGTCTGCTTGTTGTAGCCTTCACCTTTCCCAAAACTTTAGAAGCAGTATTGTTTTGCCAAAATGAAGAATTAACTTTTCATCCATGACTATATCTATTGCTAAGGTAAATAAATTTACCACATCACAATTATGACAATAACTATTGAAATTAATAACACCACTCAAATTATCATTAAAATGTGTCTGGGACAGTAAATCTAAAGTTTAATAAATATTGAATAAAGCATCAAATAAGAAACATAATGCTGCTTAATAAATCCTAAGGAAAAATTTTAATAATAATATTAATAACAACATTAATAATAACAACAATAATAATAATGATGATGATTGTGATAGTAATAATAGTAATAATATAAAAACTTGTATTCTACCACTTCCTGTACAGTATGAGAAAGCTCCAGAGTTAGAATGCAAGTATAGAAATCTAAGAACAGTTAGCAGGGTTTAATTTTGCAGTCCTCAGATAAAACCCACACAGAAAACAGAAAATTAACTTGCTTGGGACTAGATGTTTCAGTGGTTCCAAGTAAATAAAGTAAGACTGAAAAGAATCCAAGAAGTATGATTTGTATTCTGACATTTTTGCTCTGACTCTAATGTCATCTTGGACCTCTGAGAATGGGGACAATTATTCTTTTCTTATTATTATCTGACTTCTCAGCATGAAATGATGCAACATTTTTTTTCTTTTCTTTTCAACATGGACATTTATATTTGAGGTCTGCCTAGGTCCTCTGCTTTGTGCCATCTGGCATACCTTGCCTTTTTTTTCAATCTCTTCTCATCCCTTCTTTCAAGAAGTCTTATAAATTTCTTCCACTGAGGTCAATACTAAAACACTTACTGTCTTCAGTATCAAGAGCTTTTGAAAAGAACATTTTTAGTTTTGGTAAGTTAAGCCAACTCAGAATGACTACATAACTGTGGTGACTTCACCTTTGTCATCACCTGTTACCCATGCAGTCATCCTCTATCACTTGTTTCATGATAGTTCATTCTTTTGCAAATAGATGAGCAAAATCCCATGAAAAATAATGAGGTTTAAAGATCTGTGATACAGCTTTTTTATGTAGGGTGCAAAGATGGTGTTCCTAGTTTGTAATCTTCAGTGCAGATTGAGAAATGATGACAGGTACAGCTTCTTTCAGCTAAGAATCAGATCCAATGTGGATGACCAGGTATTTCCCTTGTACATCTATACTTGTGTAAAGAACAGTATGAGAATTCCATAATGGCAAATTAAGAATTATATATTTACTGTACTTAATACTTAAAAACAATCTGATGACCTATTTGCTAAATGGATACATTACTCAGTGGCTCTTTGAGTAAGGGATGGGAAAGATTACTAACTGCAGTTTACTTTGACCATTTTATAGTATGCATGTAACTTACAGGTATGTGCAGGGCAGTTCGATGGCCCTCAATTCAGAACAATTACTAATAAAATTTCTTCTGGAAATTGCTGGTGCAATGTAGATAATTAAGACAAAGAATTGCAAAGGACTTCAATTCAGATATTCAGAATCACCTGCATCCCCCACAAATTGGCAGACAATTATGAAAACTTTTATGCATCTATCTACAATTGGGTGCAGTTACCAGTTGAGGTGCAAACAGTTTGTGGTGCAAATATATACCCAGTTATTTTTTCACACAAAATTGAATGTACTTTTTAAAAAAACATTTCTGTTCCTTAAAACAGAATTCCATTACCTCTGGAACCAATACATATGATAATAGGATAGTCTAAAATTTACCATACTTGATTAATTTGAAGTTGTGTTTTTTCCAAACTTTCCTTTTTTCCCATACTTTTCCAAAAGTAACTATTAAATAAACAAGCTTCAGTAACAAAAAAAAGGAAAATATAGAAAGAAAACAAATACCAACTAATGACCACTGAATAATTGTTTTTAAAGTTTCAAGAAAAATATTATTTTTACTACTACAAGGTATTAAGGTCTAAAATTAAGAAATAAGATGAAGAGGTTTTTCTAAAATTGCCTTTTTCTGCAAAAAGTTTACATGTTGAACTCCTACTGCGACCTCGTATTTTTGCGGGAGAAATCTTGTCTTTCTGGATTTTTGTTTTTCTTTTCCTATTCTGGACTAAATGTAATAGTATGAGTTCAGGTTTTAACCTGAAAGTACTCAGGAGAGAAAAATGGGAGAAATCATCATCCTTCCACTTCTTGGAGTGGAAGATTACTGACAACAGTGCACCAGCCTACATAAAACATGCAGGAGAAACAGATGGGTGTAAAGATCATCATCTTGTTTTCTTCTCCATATGAATCAGAAGAGCAATTCCTTGTGTGGGTGACATGTACTTCATTCGAAAGGATGTGACACTTCCATTTTGCCCTTGCAGCCCAGGAAACAAGAGATGTACATATGTCACAAATCTTCTGACTCCAAGCAAGGAGGAGGTGATCAGGATGAAGGGGAACAGTTAAAGCTTTTCTTGCGTTTCCTGTGGTGTAATCACTGTGGATACTATGAGAAAGTATTTCACACCTGCTATAGTCTTTACTTTTCCAAAAGGAAAAAATTTTCTCTGAAGTATTAGTCAGTGTCCCGTGGATACGTTATCTCTGGCACAGATTATGTGAGTGCATCTGCCAGAGGAGGTTGCTCTGTAACCTTTTAGCAAAGGTCTCACAAAAGACACTGCGAGTCCTCTCCAACACTTTACTGTCTCATTTGATTATTTCATCCTTGAAGCTGACAAGTGGAACTTTACCTAATGCCTACAGATAATTTAGCTATAATACTTTGCCCAGTGAACTCCACAGCAAGGCAAGCCTGCATAAGCTCTCAGTATGCTTGCAATGAAGTAGGATTTCTTTGGAATAACTGTTTATTTTGGAAGCTTGTTGCCATTAATAGGAAACACTCTCCTACCCTCAAAGGTATGCATGATTCTTGCCATCCCTAGGTGCTGCATTCAGAACTCTGGAGTTTGCAAGTGACTCCTTAGTCAAAATTAGAAGCATTTTATACTATATTCATAAAGACCTGAGTTTTCTTAAGTGAAGATTAACAAAGCTATTATGGATGCCAAAGAGTACAGTGGAGCTGTCTGCTCAGGTGGAAACCAGGTATTCAATAACAGGAGTTCCTGTGATGTGGCTTGCTGTGCATAAAATGGTGTAGGTGAAAAAGTATAATGTCAGCCTAGCAGGCTCTTGAATCAGTTGAGATGATAAATGAAAGAGTACGTACCTGCTGCTGGTATGCCTCAAGGGGAGGTCTGTTATATAAATGTGCAGCTGTGGAAGTATTTAGTAATATCTCCCCCCTTGGAGTTACGCAAAGCCTGACTGGACACAGCCCTGAGCAACCTGCTCCAGCTGCCCCTACTTTGAGCAGGGGGGTTGGACTAGCTGATCTCCACAGGTCCCTTCCAGCCTCAGTCACTCCATGGTTCTATGTAATAACATCTATGTGATAATCTGCAAAGACCAGCTTACTTGGATGCCTTCCTTCCTCACCCATATTCCAGCTGCTAATTAATCTCATTTGAGATGCTTGCAAAAGAAAACAAATCAACTGTGCTTAGTTTTAGCTTATTTCCATTTTTTAAAGTTCTAACTCTAGATAAAAACAACTTGGAAATTGTTGTTCTCCCAAAGAAGTTAAAATGCTTTCTGTTTTTTTTCTTTTTACCTTTTAACATAATTTTTATTCCTTTCAATAAAATGATAATTGTATTAGTTGTAATTTGAGTATCTCCTCTGTATGCCATGCCTTCACACACAGAATTCAGTAGCATAATTAGCTGATTTGTGGTTCACAGTAAGCAATATTTGCCCTTGAGCCACTGGGAGCTATACTTATATCCTTGTCAATCTAGAAATAGGGGATGAAAAATGATAACTCTTTTTCATCCTTGAAGTGTCATTACTAAAAGCCCAACACTAAAAGTTCCTGAGACATAAGATTTTATAGTTGTGTTTTTTCTGGATGAAAAACATAGTGGAAGTAATTCTGACTTTTTAATAGCTATCTAATTTTGAGCCTAGTGGAGCTGGTTTCATAGTAATTAAAGTACTGGGGGTTACAAATTCAAAACAGAAACTGTACACTAAATTAAATCGAACTTCACACTCTATTGCAGTAGGTACCCGGTACATTGTTGTTCTAGATTTTTTTTTTCTTGTCTGTTCTGATCCAAATGGCATGCAAGCTCCTCTTTTAAAGATTATTGTTTCAGGTTGTGGGTTTGGGCATTTGTGTGTTTGTGCTTACCTTATTAAGAGCATTGCATTGTGGAAAGATACTGATATAAATATTGTAGGCAATGGGGCTGGATAAGCGATCCTAAAAAAGGAGCCAAATGGCCAGTTTCAAATGTGTATCTGGGGGTTTTTTTAGGTTTTAGTTGTTGTTTTGGTGGTTTTTTTTAAAAATTATTTTATTTTATTTAGTTTGTGCAGATCTTTTGCCTTTCAAGGGTTAAATCAGATACCACACAGACTTTTTTTGACTAAGGAGTCTCCCCCACCCTGCTTCCATTAGAAGCCTTTGAACTCGATTCATGTCTGCAATCCTCCTTCCATTACAAAGTAATGTTAAGATCTCTGCAAAGACTGTGGCCTGTGTAATGTCTTATTTGTCACCTAGTTAAATCCTAATGTTTGACATTTAGAATTATCTCTAATAGCTTTACCACTTTCCTAGGATCTTCATCCCCATTCAGCATAGCATTTGTATAATCTTTGCTAAAATACTAAGCCTAAAACCAAATAACATGTATGTTACATAGATTTTAAAATTGTAAAAGGCTATATAAACATTAGGTCCATGGAGACTCAATTATGTAATTTCAACTGTAAAGAAAACAGACACTATACACTAAACTTAAACTACCTTAATCATAAACAGAAAAGATTAAAAAAAGGGAGAAACTAGTTGTTGCTGTTACTATTACTATAATCCACTTCAAGATCACTTCCCCCAGTTCTCCTCTTTTTAAAATGGAATTTGAAAACGAGCTGGGCAGATTACTTCCAATGAAGAATTTATGCAGTTTTTTTCTTAATATGTACATTCTTTAGTAAAAATACTTTTCCCTAATATTTCATTATCAATATGAATTAAGGGAATATTTCCTACTACACTGCAGACTTGATTGTAGAGTAGTTGCATTAATCTGATATTCAGACTAAACTTCTACCTTTGAGATTAGTCACTTAAATTACATGCTGTTTTACTCTGCAATCTAGATCATTATATTTCTTAGGCACAACTTCACTATTTAGATGGACAGTCAACTTTTTTTGTCAGAATTTATTTTTTCACAATTTTTCAGAAGCATTTGGCACACAAATCGATGACTACTTTCTTCAGGGAGCAAAGCTGAATGAAGATGTACACTTCCCCTCCCCTAATCTCCAAATTGTGCTTCTGTTTCTGTGCCCCAGCATACCAAGTCCTTGGTTGTTCCTCTGCGATTCTTTGTAGGATAGCGTTGAAAATAAAGTCAATTAAATTATTTGTGTTTAAAGTGCAACAGATAAAACGGAAAGACTCACCCATCAGCAAGTATAACTATAGCGGTCGTGAGGGACTCGGCATCAGGGACATTTTGGTTTCTTGGTGTTGTTTTGACTAGGAAAAGCTCTCTACGTACGTGTTGTATCCAGTGACAATGCAATGTACGCAGATGGTGCTAAAGCATTCACTGTCATACAGTGACTCAGTCTAAAATGCAACGGAGAAGTACTTTTTCTTGTGTTTACAGAAACAAGAGTGGCCAGACAGGAGAACAAAAGTATACAACATATACATCCAATTGACTGTTCTGACATGCATAAGGAAACTCATGTTAATAAAGCTTGTTGTGACCTTCTGTGGGTGCACCATCTGCAGTTAGTGTGACAAAATGCCTTCTCACATGGCACATATTGCCCCCTGAATCATAGCGAGATGCTGACTTACACCAAAATAGCTAGAAACAGCACAATACAGGTCTGTGGCTGGCTGCTTTCAAATAACCCTGGCATTTCTTTCCCTAGCAGAAATCTTCTGTTGGCTAGCTTCCTTACCAAGGTAGAGTGTAAACACTGATGTCCATGGAAACACGTTTCCCCAACCTGACATTTTCCCCAGACTCTGAGATTTGTGGCACAGTCCTCTGCCACCCATCCTGGTATAAAGATTTGACATTTTATTTAAGCTTTTACTGACAGCAGTGTCTGAACTTAAAAGCAAAGGATAGCCACCAGGAACTAAGCCCAATCATCAAGTCATGAGGGTAACAATACTGACGGTGATAAACTCAGCGTCACAGACATGTATGGGGTAAGACCCCACCACCACCATGCAAGTAGAGAACAAACACAAGCACTCAGGACCACAGGTGACAATTTTGTGGGAAATACTACATAAACACCTAGTTATATGCTCCAGCTAATTAATTCAAAATACACCTATTCCAGATCCAGTTTATACTACCCAGTGATCGAACAGTGCAAGTATTCGATATCAGAGATCATCAGATCTTGTCAGGGGTGGGAGGGAGGAGGCTATAAGGACCAACTTTGTTTGCACAGGGGGGATGAATTGTGCTTAAGTAATGCATTTTCCATATCTTAGCCTCAATGTTTAAATCAATTTTCAGCAAAC